>NC_134482.1:44567103-44684860 GCF_964194025.1 Convolutriloba macropyga | reverse complement strand
CATCATGTGCAGACGCACATTACCGATCCTTTCTCGTTGGCATTAAATTGTCGACAAAAATTTATATTTATACAGAACACAATAAAGTTATAAATGCATATATGATTTGGAAATAGTTCAATTATTGAATGCGAGCTGATGGTTCCGCTGCGGGATCTTTTCTGTTTTGACCCCCTCTCCCCCCCCCCCCCCTCAAGCTTCTTGGGCTGATGTTATTTTACCCAAAGCTCAACGTGCTCTATTAATAGAACCTGTCGGGGTATATTTGTCACGTTTTATATTTTGTAATTTGATCAGAATAACGTTTCTGCAGCCCCCCCCCCCCCCCTCCACACTCAATATTAAATAAAGCGCACTTTATGCCCATTATGATGGTATATATAGGCTAATAAGAGGTGAGAACAACCATTACATTTTACGGGTTTTTCCATATTCGAATATTCGAGTAGTCACCCCTCCCTCCCCCCCACCCACCGTTCCACGAAATTATATCCCCTATTATGATATAATCGCGGAGGCTCAATGCAATAGATGCCCTCTCAGATAAAAGGCGCAATAAAAGAAATGACTCTTACAATTTCAAAAAGGTGTTAAAATATCAATTATGGATGATCATATTCAAAGGAAAACAGTCCCCGTACTGAGGGTTATTAGTGGAAGGTATCAAAGAAAAGATCCCAATTTTTATGGACACTTTTCCTCCAATTTGATATCATGCGTGAAATAGGTCTCATCATCCATATCAATAATGGATAGATTGTGCGTTCTCTCCTCCTCTTTCAGAGATGCCAAGTACTCGCTCAATCTGTACGTCATTTGGTGGATGTGTTCCGCCCTATTTTTCCGCTCCTCCACTTTTTCCATCCGAATGTGCCATTCCACCATCATAAAGTTGATATGCTGAAACAGAAAAATTTTCAATAGGCATTCACCAAGCGTAGGAAGTGGGGGCGGGGGGGGGGGGGGGTGGGGAGGGGAGGGGAGGGGAGGGTGGTAAATGGAAGGTCTCTACAATTATTAGATCTGGACTTAAGTTGTCCTACTTTCACAATTTCACGCTCAAAATGTTGTGCACCCGATATTTTGTGTACCATTGACTTTGACCCCGATCAACAATGAGCAGTTTCCTATCCCTTTGCAAAAACAAAGCATGTTACTAGTCTTTGTGGCAGCCAATTTCCAAAAAGTGTCTGTTTTCTGTGTTCTTCTAATCTACGAGTGTAATGACATCATAAGTTAACTCGGATGAGCATGTTTTCAAATGAACTTCATTTGGGTCTTAAAATAATTGCGAAAAAGTTACAAGGTTTACTTGTAAGCAATTTGCCAGGGAACTTTACAACCAAGGGAGCAGGCATTTCTAACTGGGTTCAATTACAAAGCACCGCAGTCACAAATAGTAGTAATACAGGGCATGGAATACCCTTGCTTTTTTAGGGTAAATAAGGATATGAAAACTTATTTAGCCTCAGCTACCTCAGTCTCAGTAGGCGTTTTTTTAGCTTTCAATTTTAAACTCAATTGGCTCTGCTATACAGATTCGAATATAAGGTTACCCCAACCACTTCAATGATTTCAGAAGAGATCTCAACATCTGCAAACGTCCAGTGGCCAGTGAAATCATTATTCATAAAACTGCTTATATGACTGTTTCCTTGATCCAAAATAGATCCTATATTTCATAACCCCAAAAGATTCCCACCAAAAGTTGGTCTTGCATCTTCAATTCCTGCAAAATGTATGCAGGATTTTCAACATGTTTAGAAATACCGAATTAAATTGCGCGCGTGAAGAAAGATCTATTCTGATTAGCTTCTAATAAAATGGGATTCAATTTCTATGCTAAAATCAGTCAACTTAATGCATCAATACCAGCAATTACATAAGAAACAGTAACAGGGGAAATACAGGTTAAAAACCTCGATTTACTGTCACGATACCAGAAAGTTACTCATAATCGATTTGACAAAGAAGTAAGTTTTGTATTCGATAATTCAAAGCCTGTCGAATATGTCACACCTTGCAAAATGCAGAAAAGTCGATTGTTGCACGGCAAATGGAACAGTTGTACATTCCTTGCAAGGCTTCTT
Organism: Convolutriloba macropyga; assembly: GCF_964194025.1. Classification (NCBI taxonomy): domain Eukaryota; kingdom Metazoa; phylum Xenacoelomorpha; order Acoela; family Convolutidae; genus Convolutriloba; species Convolutriloba macropyga. The sequence goes on along the minus strand of NC_134482.1, from coordinate 44,682,770 downwards.
TCAAGACATTTTAAGATTTGTTGTAAGTATGGACGGTTGTAAGTATGACGAGTAGTATGTGAAGGAATCAATTTCCATTAATTTTCCTTTCCCTTTTGCCAATTTTCCACCATTTTTTTGCGCAATCAATTTTTGTCGCTTAAAAGTTATGGAATGCTTGATTTCATCTTCATTAATTATTGATAGCAAAGGATTTATGGTTTTCAGTCATAGAAACTGAGAACAGGCTGGTTCCTCGCAAAGGGCGGAGCTCATTTTGGTGTCTTAACAGCTTTTTAGTTATCATATTCAGAAAACACTAAACTCAAACATAGCATTCATGTAGCATACACTTCTAACTGAGTTCAATTACAAAGCACCGCAGTCACAAATAGTAGTAATACAGGGCATGGAATACCCTTGCTTTTTTAGGGTAAATAAGAATATGAAAACTATCTACTGCTACCTCAGACTCAGTAGGCGTTTTTTTAGCTTTAAATTTAAAACTCAATTGACTCCTCTATACAGGTTCGAAATTAAAGTTACCCCAACCACTTCAATGGTTTCGGAAGATATCTATCTCATCAGCTGCAAACGTTCAGTGGTCTGTGAAATCATTCAATGCAAATACAATCAACTGTTGATGTAAAAATTAAACAAAAAGAAAGCACTACAACCTTATCTAAATACAAATTAGTCAAACAGAAAGTTTTATAATTACTAAAGCGCTGATTTCTAATTATGCCTATCAGCTATTTTTGCCCGTTGAGTAGAAAAATTGGGTTGCTAGAAATTTTCTATCGCAATAACATTTTTTGATCATTTGTTGACACAAGTCAATCAGTTTCTGTCGCTTAAGGTCATGTAATGTTCGATTTCCTGTTCCCTAACTAATCATAGCTGAAGCGTTTCCTTTTTTTCAACTGTGTACGATCAACTAACGCTGCAATGATTTGATTTTATGTATTCATGTACCCTCATTTCACTAGTATGGCGCCAAAATTATGAAAATGCATATTGATGCGGTTCCTACTCTAATGTGGGAAAGATGAAAAAAAAATGTTTCATCTAAGCTATTTTGGCATGGCACACTTAGGCCTGAAAACATAATCATTGGCTATACATTTGTAAAAAAAAAATTGTAAAAAAAAGATTGGTTTCAAAAAACTTTCCTTTCTGGGGGAGGGGGAGGGGGAGGGGGATGGGGACTTCATGATAGCTCAGGTGTAGCTTGTTTTCGCGTAAACCAAAAATAGTTAAATTTTTGTCCCCGCAAAACTCCGCCTCTGTATGAATGAACTCTAAGTTACAAGTTCTTTCGATCTTATTCAAATTAGTAATTAGTTCCACTCCGCAAAAAATAAAGTTACTGATTCCTAAACGACTGTTCTGAAAGAAAAAAAGCCGTTCCTTCGCTTTTCTTGCATTTTGTTTTAATTTTTTTAAAATTGTATACAGTTGAACTTTATCGGTTTTAAAACCATTGCTTCCTTTTCAAAAGTCAACTGTAAAACTCTTCTTTTCTTGTCAGCTGTAAAACTTTTCTTGTCAAATGTTAACATGCTTCAGCTAGTTGAGATATTTAACACATTTGTAAGGCTAATGGCCATCGTGGAAAAAAACATATCTTCTGATATTCTCTTGAAATTATTAGACAGGATGAAGCATGATAACAAAGTTAACTCAAAGTTTTGAAGGTCACGAAATGAAAAGACAAATAAGTTTTGAAGGTCATGAAATGAATATAGAACTGTATTAAATTAGCCCTGATTGAGCCCTAATTGACTTTATTTTTTAAAAAAACGTATACAGTCAATAGGAGGTGGTAAATTTTGCGTTTAAATACACTGCCTAGGCCCTAGATTTTGTTTCGACAATTTTTTTCACGGGTTGGGTTTATTTCGTTTCACAGAGCCAATGCTATTTATAAGTCAAACTAAAATATTTGTCATATCTCATATATTCTAGGATAATTATTTTCCATAGAGGAATCAAGTTCGAAAAACCTTAATGCAAAAATAAGTTTACCCCTCAGTACATTATATACATAACTGGATATCGGTATGTCTGCGTCATAAAGATGAAGACTCTGTCTTTTTCCGAGCCATACGCGAGCGGTGATTTTGGATCTAAACGAATTTTCTGAGGACGCCATTTATTGTCAAGCCAAAATTGAGTCAAACTTGAATGCTTTAGTTCCAGTTACAGTCGAGGACAAGTAATTAAACTTTGCAAAGTTTTTTAGACCAGGAAGGTCTTTTCATACCAAAAACATTTCGAAAACTGTCCTTTATAAAAATTTTTTACACATGATATTGGCCCAGGACAGTCTTTTCATACCCAATATCGGTAAAAAAAACAGCGTTGAAGACCTGAAGTTGATCGCAAATGGTATTCTCATAACTAATATTGAATTACGGTGAAGCGACTTTGCAGCTTAAATGTTTCATGAATAACGCTATGTGTACATAATATCAGTCGATGACTGTCTTTTCGTAACAAACATCAGTCGAGGACAATTGCAGAGGAAAGTCTTTCCAAGCCGAATATAGGTAGAAGACAGCTCTTCATACCTGATATTGGTTTACAATGACGCTTTTCGGTAGCCTAAGTTTAATATCAGTCAACGACGGTCTTTTTTTTTACTCAATATCAGTTGATCACGGTCTTTTTTGAAGCAATAGCAGTCGATGGCAGTATTTTGAACCCATTATCAGTCTATGACGGTCTTTTTCTACCCAATTTCAGTCGCTGACGGCCTTTTTGTTACAAATATCAGTCTCAGACGATTTTTTGATTCCAAATATAGGTAGAGTACGGTCCTTTTGTCCCTAATTTCAGCCGTGGGCTGACTTTTCATACCCAATGTTTGAATATGAAAAATTTTGTAACCAAACAATGTTTGAATACATTTTCTCAAATGATGACAACTTTTTATCTAATTTTTTTAATGAATAATTCTTTTTAAACATAATATCAATGACGGTCTTTTTGTACCCAATATCAGTCGATGGTGGTCTAATCATACCCAATAATGGTTTAAGATGGCAACTTTCTGCAGCTAATACATTTTATGAATAACGTTCTTTTTTGCATAATATCGATGACGGTCTTTCTGTTCCCATTATAAATATATGACGGTCTTTTTGTACTCAATGTCAGCCGATGACGGTCTTTGTATACCTAATATTTCCTAATTGAAAAACTTTCATACGTTGATTTTTTTGCAGCTAAAACATATTACGAATTACGTTCTTTTTGAGCATTTTATCAATTACGGTCTTTATGTACCCAATATCAATCGATGGCGGTTTTCCTTTAATCATTTTCAGTCGATGACGGTCTTTTCGTAACTAATATCATTCGAGGACATTTGTGTTATACAAAATGTTGGCCGAGGTTGTTCAGCTCTTCTTACCTAATGTTGGTTTAATTTCACGCTCTTTGCTGGTTTAAGTTTAAAATCAGATAAGGACTTTTTTGTGCCCAAAATCAGTTGATGATGTTCTTTTATAACTAATTTGGGTCGAGAAAAATGTTTCCATACCTAATATTGGTCGTAGACAGTCTTCTTGTACCTAATAATTTGTCGACGGTTTTTTCATACCCAAAACTTGTGAAAGAAAAACTTTGGTACCGAACAATTTTTGTAGCTACCCGGACTTGGGTCTCAAAGCTTTTCAGCGCTGAACCAGTACGTTTCAAGAGTAAAAATTTAATTCAGTTCTGAAAATTGTATCTTCATAATATTTTCAGTTACTTTATGAGCAGTATTTCTTCATTATGAATATTTTGAGGTCATGGACTTCGCCCAAGCTAAATTTATCCTGTATATTCTGAAATTTAATCATACCCCAAAATTAAGTCTGAGCAGAATAAAGTCATACTTTTGTAGCTCACTACTGGTAATTATTATAGTAGTATACAAACTATTTATACTTATGCTGGTTTGTAGACGATTATCAAAAAGCCAATTTAGCGCAGTTGTTACAACTTGCTACGCAAATAAAATGTCACAAGCAGCAACGCGGAATTTCGAGTCCCATATAAAGCAAACTTTGTTGGCGGGAGTTTAGCTGAACATATTATTTTTCATGACAATTTTTCTCAAAAATCAGACTGGCCAGTGTAAATTGTGACATAAACAGAGTACTGCCCCTCTTAAAAAACAGAATGTCTATAGACTGATTCAACGCTGATTTGCTCTGCTATCAACCCGGGAAAATCTTTTATGAATAACGTTCTTTTTGTACATAATATCAATGATGGTCTTTTTGTACCTAATATCAGTCGATGACGGTCTTTTCATACCCAATATATCTAAAGCAAACAATTTACTACCGAACATTATTCGATGACATATTTTAATACATAATGATGGTTCAAGATAACAAGTTTTTGTAGCTAAAACTTTTTTTGAGAACGGTCATTTTGTACCTAAAAATGGTCGAGGATACTTTTCTTGCTTAACATTGGTAGAGTACGGTTTTTTTATCAGTCGATGCCTCGATTTTGGAGGTATTTTTTACTGCTTCATTTGCTCCACTGCAGTTTTTGTTTAAAAAAATCACCGTTATTACCGCAATTCTTATATTGTTAGCAGTGGATACCCCCCCCCCCCGGATAACCTCAAAACCTCGTCCTGGGATTAGGGATCATGGAAACGTTTAATTAAAAATTTCGATTATTTTTAATTATCTTTTTAGTTGCTTTTTTTTGCGATTTTTACTTACGATTAAAATTGAAAGATTTAATTGAAAGTTAAAAGTGAAGTATTTTAAAAAAATAGAACCTGAAGAGATCCGGATATAGCCATATCTGGAACAACATCAACCTCTGATCCCTCAATGTCCATTTTCATCACCACCCGCGGGGGAGGGGCAACCCCTCCTATCCTCATATGGGGTGCCAATATTGGCATCCGTCGCTTAGCAACCACATTGTTCACAAATTCACTCAGCCGAATTAGTTTGACTTGTTTGTACAAAGTGTCGTCTTTTGCATCCACGGCAAAGGCACTCAGTTCAGGGGGTATAACTCCCCCTCCGAGTTGGGACCCTTTTGACCCCGGACTATCGGAGTAGAATTTGGTCCATCCGTTCCTGTTAAATGGGCTCTTTTCTCTCCCTGTGCGCGGAAATCTTTCATCAATCGAAGGAATAAGCTGTCAAGTGTATGTTAGAACACTTTAATTTTCGACGTATAGAGTTTTTATTTTACTGCAAAAAAGCTACGATCTTTACATTCGGTTTCATGCGATTCCACAAAAAATCACAAAATGAAACCCAAGAAAAGTTTTTTATCTTACCACGATTAATCAGAAGCAATCGGGCAATTTCTCGCGCACCCCCCCCCCCCCCCCAAAAAAAAAGACATTGAAATTTTGCTTAATTTATAAGATGATTTTAGTGTGAATCATTCATAGTATTTGCTCTGATAATTTGCGAATGAGTCAAAGCCAAGTTTGAGAAAAGAGCAATTTGATAAGAGTCTTTCTTGTTTGAAACAGCAGTTTCTGTCAAGAACGTCACGTGACTTCCACATCCCCTGTGAACTCTTTCGATGGCTTTCAATCCCTCCGTGAAATCTGAGTTGGGTTCAAAGCCCACAGCACACACGTAAGAGTCACCACTGATTTATAGAGACCATTTTTTGTCAGTTTTGTCCGCATTTTTGTACGCCTTTTCATGCCTGCCAAACCCTACGTAAGTCTATTTTTGGTCGTTTATGGTAGTACCAATTACATAAAAACTTGAAACCGCGAGGTTAAAAGATATGGGGTAAAATTAATAGGGCGATCTCACCCCGCATCACATACCTCCGATTTCAATTATTTACATAATTGGTACTAATGGATCAAAATCAGTCACACGCGGGAGGTTTGGCGAAAAAGTTTGAGAATGGGTTTCAGAAACCTTTAATGCAATGCTAAAGTGACCAACGAGTCAACGCATCCAATTACACAATACCCAACAAAAAGGAATCTGATTTCTTTTGATCTTTACTAGCACTCGAATTTCGATTTATTTGAGAAAATCGATCAATTAGCGCTAAATATTTTAAAAAATTCATCGCAAAATCAGCAATGATTGTGGTGAAGGAGCACTGAAAAACTGCTCTGAACACTCTGATTTACAAAATAGCAGTCCGAGCATGTTTTGATTTTCAAGCATTTTTTGTCATATTCTTATTCCTGATATTATTTTTCCGCCGTATCTTGTTGCAGAAACTGAATGAAATTCTAGTCCGCATTTTACAGACGGATTAAGATGATAAACTTGAACCCAAATTATTTTCGACATCTCATTTCGTTCGTTCAGAATGACACAATAAACAAACTTTCTTAGTGAAAGATCTTGTGCACAATTAGGATATATTTGTCACTGAGTTTTTGCTGGACTTATCGTCTAAGCACTTAACAATTACGTCTGTGGTAAAACGCTTTACAAGAAACCTTTTTAAGAAAAAATTTTGCGCCTTCTGTCTTCTGCAAAACCTACATCTTGTGAAATTTGGTCAGGCATTAATTAATCAACACCTAGAAATTCTGTATAAGATTGTCAGTAGCTTACCAAAAGCTTTGAAACCATAGCTGGAAAAACTAGAAGCAGCCACTGAAAATTTCGTTTGCGATATGTTATGTGTTTTTCGGGACCCTTAAGCCCTAAAGAGGCTGAAAAATGTTGATGATTGTTTAGCTATCATCACATCTGTTACCCCTTAGATATGTAGTTCACAATATTTCTGAAAAAAATTTTTTGCATAAAGTTTTTAATTTTTCCTATTTTTTGAGTTTCCCTTCTCAGAAGCAATGATAGCAAGCTGCTGAACAGTGAGAAAAACAACACCAAAATTAGGTAGCCAGAATATACCACTCAGTGAATTGTCCAAAACCCAAGTTTTGCCTTTTTCATCTTCGGTGTTGGCGCTAATGAGAGTCTTCGCTAAGATACCTATCAGAAAAAAATAGTTTGTACCTTAATGAACAGAAAAAATTAAGCACCAAAATCACATCAACTCAAAACACAGTTGAAAGAAAAGAATTATTTGTGCCAAAGTTTCAGCGCAAACTGGATTAGTTTTTTATTTTACCTAAATATTACAAACTGTCGTATCTCAAAGAAGCGCAAACTGTGAAAGTTTGGTAGTTTACAAATTAGAATAGCTTCAGGATCACATTATTGGTCAGCCTGTCGCCTCAAAGCACCAATCTACAGAGAGCGTTGGTCTGAGTCAAATCCGATAAAAAAATCCGGTTACCGACATTAAAATTATTCTATCCCCATCATCCCCAAACTTTCAGGTTTATCCGACTTTAACAATTCAAGAAATTACTATTTTACTTTAAATAGTAACTACCTGTTAGCGGCAATTGCTTATTTGTCTCCCTAGAAAATTTACGGCGAAAAATCCAAAAAACACATCCTAACGGTTTCCCATGATCGTTCTATGCAATAATTTACACGTACGTACAACTGCGACCTTTAAAAATTGTTATTACTTACATTAGGAGCAAATTTTGCTTTCAAAGTATTAAAAACCTCTAAATCACTATTCTTCCATGTTAATAGCGCGGGTTGCGTGGTTGGGTGGATCCATAACATATACCAGCCCAGGAGCACCATTGAGTGTATAAGCCAATAAATTGTTAGTTAACAGCGAATTAACATAACTACTCATGGGGGTAGGAGCAAGTTTTCACAGGGGGCTTTTGTTATTCCTGATAAAATGCATTTCAAATACAATTTCTGGTTCTTTGCAAACTACCATGTTCACTTCAAAATCAAACTCACTCTCAAGTTGATGACTAAATTTAACTTAGTGTGGCCACACAAATTTTACGTTAGGTTAAGTATTAGATTTTGGGATTGTGAATTAATCAGTTCTTGTTTCTACAGCTTCAGAGAGGGGAAGTGATTGATAAACAAAAAAATTGCTGAACAAAAGCATATTGAGCTGTCAATATGTGCCACTTAATCAGTAAAGTTATAATAAGTGCAACAGGCCGAAGTCCAAATGTGTGGTCAGACTAAGTGTTTTTTATATATAGATTTATATTAGGGTCATAACTGTCATTTCCTGTTTAAGGTTTCCCGTTTATCTTAGAAGGATCATATTTGCTGATCCGGTTAACACATAGAATAATTAACGATATCGTGGTAATTAAGCGCGGATCGTTCAAAGAAAAAACAAAGTCTGTTTATGACACCATTTATTAGCCTTGTAAGCTTGCTAGGAAGTGCATACACGGGCAGGCAGGTCCAATTGGTTTGCCCCATGAAATGAGTTTAAAAAATCAGGATCGGGTTCAAGCTAGTATTTAATTTTAGTACAATAAATGCTAAAATTGTATAAAAATTCTTATATTCGATCGCCACGACAAGACAGCGCGTGTATTATTGAAAACCAGAAAAATGTGCCACAAAAGGAAAGAAGGAAAAAATGGTCCCTGGGCAACTCTTTCTGCCATTTTCTTCTTTTCTCTATTGACCCAAAGCTCTTTTGAAAGAACGAATGAATGCCAGCATTTGGGAATTTTTCCGGCTCAAACAGTTTCCGAATTTGAACTCCAATGTTTGATCCGACGTCCAGATAAACGTGATGACATCCGTCCAAAATGTTTTGACCTCGTTTCTGGGAAGACGTCATTTCTGGCATGTGAAAAGGGTGATAGGGGGTCAACATTTTAACAAAACACCAAAAAATGAAAAATGTTATTATCAGCAATGACGTTGGTTCGCGCATCGCCATATTTAAATTTGGAATATATGAGTATAGTTTAACTTGTTGTAATCTGACTAACTAATTTCAAGTATAAGAAATACACGGTAGTAGTAATAATCTGGCAGAAAATCTTAAAAGATATTTTACAGAATTTTTGCTGATAAATGGCGAACAATTTGGAAACGAACAGAATCGAAAGTTTTTTTTTCAAAAAAACGATGGAAAGCTGATACAAGTTAGTTAAGAAATGTTGACTATTTTTCAGTGGTTTTCAGCAAATAATAGATATGCTTTTGAGATGAAAAAAATAGCTTCTGCAATTTCTCCGTAACTTTACAGTTGAGACAAATACAAAAAATATAGATGGTTACAATATTGACTGGTATAGTTTAAAATTTCTTCATTTAATATGTTTATAGAAATTTTTATTAATAAATGTCGAAAATGCTGTTGCCGTTTTCGTTGCGAAGAAAACAAATTCCAAACTGCAAAACAAACAGACTTTTTCTGACATTATTGTTTTGTGCAAATTGAGAATACTACATTAAACGCTGGCTCTTCATGAATATCTTGAAATAAAAAAATATAAAAATGATCCACAAACTGACACGAAGCAGATATTTGAGATGAAAATTCGCTCAACAAACAAAAGTCGTATTAGTAAAAGAAAACACTCTAATTCTTCATATCTTTTCAATAACGCTTGTTTTGTTTCAAAAAGGGGTGTCATTGAGATACGGACAAAATGTTTTCTTTTAGGGTAATTTATAAACAACCGGTTTTCAATTCAGTAGAAACCCAGTAGATAACCCTTTCGAAGACGAAACGAAATATATATTGGATCATTGTCCAGGGGGGGGGGGGGGGGGGTAACGTGCCGATTAAGCTGAATTTTTGTTCATTCGATTTTAACTGATCGATATATCAATCATGGAAAAATAATGCAAGTAACATCACCGGAAAAATACCTTCAAAAAGTAATTTAATTTAATTGGAGATTTTTTAATTCCGCAATTTCCTAAGAATAATGAAGTTCAAATTTTCAAAAGTTTGTCTATGTTTTCAGTCTTCAAGATTGAGCAGTATTAGGTTAAAAATTTAAAGATGCCGTTGGGTGGGTAGGGCTTACTTGCAGATTTTCAGGGAATATTCCCAGTGAACAAGGATACGAGTCGCGACATGCAACAAGCCCACGTTGGATTTAACAACCTGATTTCCAATAAAAATTCAACTACAATTGAAATTTCGATAACCTACCGTACATCAAATAAACATTATTATTTTCAAAAAAATGTGTAAAAACATTAAATGAAGAAATTGAAAAAAAATGTTAAGAGGCCTCTTCATTGCGACTACCTATATAATAAAAGAGTATGTTTAAATTAAACACCATTTGCACCAGTTGGCATATTTTGCATTTCGTGTACGTAGAAAGCGCTGGGCCTCCAATATGTAGAGCCTGGAGCGTAGTACCCCGGCTGATTATGTGATTCTACACGATTGAAATCTTTTAAATTTTCTCAATAACTGGAGACAAAATAATCAAGACCTTTTTTGTCCATTTTTCTCAAACTATTTGCTCTAATGTTGTTACAAGGTTTCCATCTTTTATCAATTCAAGTAAAATGGAAACCTTAATTATTCAAAAGACATCGGTTTGAAGTATTTTAAAGAAAAATAGAAAAAAAACTACTTTGAAAAGTAATTTTTTTTAGTTGTTTGATTTTAAAAAAGAAACAAAAAGTACAAAACTTCACTTAAATCAGACATGATACCATGTTCTAAACAACTTGACGGCAAATGAAGATTAATTAAAAATGAAAAACATTCTTCTTTGTTTTTTTTTAACTTGGGGTAAAACTTCTCTTGTTAAGTTTCTCGACCACTAAAGAAACAATTCAGTAAATTTAATGTGAAATTGAATAATCTAAAAACTGGGATGCAGCGTTTCAAGTTAGAGCGTGACTTTGCGCAGATATTTACAAAAAATTTTTCTATTTTCCAAATAATCATGATTTGAGTTCTTAATAAATCTAGAAAAAATACAATTGGCTGCCTCTTGTAACAAATAGTCAATTTTTAGTCAGTCGGGAGTTTAATTTAGAAAGTCGATTGCGTCAAGATCAATCGACAGACGAATCTAGATGGTCTCAAGTATCCCTCATTTTTTCAGCTCTGTGGCAGATCAATTAAATGAACTATAGGATATGAAATCACCGCAAGAACCCAAAGAAATTGACAAAAATTCTTTCTTCAAAAAATTTGTTCTCATAAATCAAAAATGTTTTTAAAAAGTTCAAATACTGCCTCCACTGAATCAAATAGTCGATAAAATAAAAGTCCTAATTTACACACATAAATATGTATTCAAAAGGCCCAGGGAAACCATCAGAAAGATCAACGAAGTGCGTCAATTTTTTCTGTTTTTTCTTGTTCTTTATTTCTCTTATAGTTTTCATGCACACCAGTTGTATCACAACCAATCAAATGGATTCAATTTAAGCACATAACAACAACTACAAGATAAATAATTTTTAAGACAGTAGTTCAGGGGTTCAAAATTCCACATCACTTAATTTTTTTAATTAATTTCTGTTCAAATTTTCTTTTTGATATGCATGTTTTAGTACCTTTTTCTTGTTTGGTTATGTTAGAACCCTCTTGAACTGAACAATTCAAAAATTTAACAGCTTAATTTAATAATTATAAGGGAGAAAATCCACTGGAAAATCAAAACATACTTGAACTTTTCTGTTTTTTATCTATTTATAATTCAACCTTTTTTTCAAAATACTCTACAATAAATTAATACTATACGTCTCGCCTATTTCAACCGGCAATAAAGTTTATGTTTTATATAAAAATCAAAAGTAGCTTGTGAGGCAATGGTAATATTTTTTTCGCTGCTTTGAGTAAACAAAAAGCGAGAAAAAGCCGTTGTAAAAAGCGTCTGACCATTAAAAAAATGTTTGTTGACAAAGAAAACTGGCCTCGCGTTTATTGTCCACCAACTTTAGAAAATTTGGGAACAATAGTAAGTTTTTGCAATATTAATTTTTCTGAGAGTTTTTTGAAGAAGATTCAAGAGCGTCAACGCTGCTTTCATGTTTATTTTTTCAGCATAAGGAATTCAATGCAGCAGCATGAGAATTCAATTTTTTTGTACAGTTAGAATCACATGGTAATTTTATTTTTCATGGTTCTGCCTTCTGTATCATCCAATCAAAACATTCTTGGATTCCTTTTTGCCAATAAAATGTGAAAAGAAACTCTCTTCTACGTTCTGCGGAGAAAATTTTCTGACACGCTCTCAATAGACAAAGACAGTCAACATTCAAATTTTTGATACTTTCTCACCACCTTGAGGAAGTACTTGGGCCTGAATTTGCTATATTGTGAATGTTTTCAAACCTGCGAACGTTTTCCAACCGCAATTGAATAATAAAAAGTTGAATACTTTTCATAAAATTTGCTTGAAAGAAGAATCCCATCAATTAGAAATGAAGCCCTATTAGATGCTAAATTTACAAAAACAAATTTATTTTGGTGTTCTACTGGCATTTTGACGAATTGGAGATATGCTTTAATAGTTGTTAGAATTGTTAGCATTGTTTCACTGTCAAGCTCAATTCTAAAATTATTAAAATATTGAGCAAGGACACACAAGTGACAATTCATGATACTTTCATTGTGAAATTACAATCCTTTCAATTGAATCAAATTTCTCGTCTCTATTTGGGGTAAATTTGGAAATATTATTGCTTTAATTAATGATCATTCACCTAGTTGAAGTGTTTCATACAGAAAAAAAAGTGTTTCTTTTCGTTTTTGAACAACATTATAATATTATCTTACTCTTATCATTATGTAGAAAAAAATCCGCGACCATTGCTGAAATGATGACTAGCCAAATGTAAATTGAGAAAATAAATTTCAAAAGAGCTTGACAATAAATTCTACCTGTTCAACTTGAACAGGATCAGAGATGAAGAATTGCGAAAAAAGAACCAGAGAATGGCTATATCAGATACTGAAGATCAGGAGTTTGAAATCGATTTAAGCAGAGGTCAACATGCAGAGGTTTCATTTGCAAACAGAGATGCTAGTTTTAAAGCAGTGCTGGTTCAATTTCGAAGTATTTGCTTATCTTTAGCCCGCTAACAGTTTTCCGATAAACTGAATGGACATTATTTTCACGCGAAATCCGAAATTTCAGATTTTTAAATCAACCGATAATTACCCGAAAATTGTCCAAAACTTTCCATTTATGGGATAACTTCATGCCAGCCCAAGTGGGGCTTTTTCTTTGGCTTTTTTCTTTGGCAATATTGATGGTTTTCTTTGAGGGCGTTCGATTCTAACTTAGGTGGCATCATTTAAAACCTTTTGAAAGGAGAAGGCGAGATGTTGAATAACTTTTCAATGAACTACAGCTTTTAATGAACTCTTTTCGAGCCTTGTAGCCGATAGTCGCTATTTTTTTTTAAAAAAAGGCATTTTCCTTAAAAATTTATTATTCCGTTTTGCTGAGAATAATAATACGGAAGCCATAGCTGATAGCATGGAACATTTAAGATTACAAAGTGGGCAAATCACTTTCAATGATTAGCACTGCCTACTATATAAATATTATCTACTTCCGAAGCAATACTCTCACTTCACATTCATGTGCAAAATCGTCAAGTCTAATTTTTGAACGGCATCAGGAGGTGGCGGTCAAGCAAGCCGATAGGCACGCAAGCCGAATTTTGAAAATGAGGTCAAGTAAGCCGAAAAATTTTTGGATACCCGTATTTTAAGTTGCTCCTGGCGGGCCGGTGGGCGCGTTTCGCCGCGATAACCGGCCCGCTATTTCCGGATTGCATCCCACAGCGGATGAGAGGCATGGCCGTGGACAGCGGTCTGCTGAGGCCCGTACCCACTAGATGTCTAAAAATTGACGCGTTTTTGTTTCTTTGGTGCATTGGAATACATTATGCACTATAATACTACGCGCAGTATTGATTGTAACGGATGAAAATGTATTATTTCTGATAGATTACATAACTATTACATAACTTTCGGCTTGCTTTTCTGTCGGCTTGCTTGCCTATCGGCTTACTTTGCGTTCGCCGCATCAGGACAAATTAGGGAACCGTTAACCCCCCCCCCCCCCCCTCCCACCCGTTATAGAAATTTCATGTCTGAACAAACCCCTGTGTTTGAACTGATAATGGTTTGCATATCCTTTTGAGGAGTGGTAGATAATTGTCCTTACAATTTTTAACATTATAAAGGTGCAAAAATATCGACAATGATGGCAAAATTCAACCCCTGGGGGGGGGGGGGGTACATTACTCCCAATTTAAACAACGCCAAATCACCCAACGTGCCAGAACAGCTAAACGTTTGTGGTCGGATTAATGGAAACAAAAATCCGAAATCAATAAAGAAATTGAAGTGACGAATTATTCTTATTTTTACTGGGTTAAATGCTTGGGTATTTTAGCACTGTGGTTAATTTGGCAATGGAAAGGTGTGAAAGGTCGGGGGGCCTTTCTAATTTAGAAACAAGTTCAGAATCATAAATCTTGATTTAAAGTCCACTGAATTTCATTTAACAATAACTGGGAGAAGATAAATAATAACAAAACGGGAAAGTCAACATAAATACCGGCAAGATGAATTAGTGCGATAGGAAATTATATCAGAGAAAATTAACCGCTTGTTTTTTTATAACTAATCATAAATAAACGTAAACATCTAAACAAATCAAAGCAAAAAAAATAAAAAATAAACTACCAATCCACAATCAAATGCTGGGATCATAAATGTCTAGAATATCAAAATGCCTAAATCAGCACATACGCTAATTTCGTCTAACGAAAGTCAAATATTATAATTGAAATTTGGCCATTAAGGAATAGAAGATAAAGGTACATCTTTTCTCACTCACGCCGCCCACCCCAACCCAACCCCCCCCCCCCCCGCCTTATCCTCCACCTCGTTTGAGTGGGCTCACACTATAGTACATCTACGGGTCGGTTTCATAAATTTCCGATTTTGCCGAAATAAAAATGTTCCGATTTTGCCGAAACTATTAAGATTTAAAAGTCTATAATGTCGGGTGGCGCAATGATAAAATGAGAAAAATCCAATATTTCAGAAGTACAAAAAAGACATTAATATCAAAACTATCGACTTGGAGTTATTAGGGAAAATATTCGATCAGGACAAACTGGAACTTTCATTGGACTCGTTGCTATTTTCCTGGTATTTTTCCCAGAATGGTAGGCTATTTTTATCAACAGCGTTTAAAGTTCTCCGTCTTTGACGCAGCTGTTTCATAAAATCACTTGCCTCTTCGTCCGTGAAACTTTCGTTAAAATCTCTCTCTTTTTCCGATAACTTCTCTTCGCTTGAAATTGTCAAACAATCGGCTGGTTTGTCAATAACAGTTGAACTTGTGTCACTCTGTTTCGGACTTCGCTTTATTGTAGTATAAGCCTGTTCGCTATCAGAGCTTGAACAACTTTTCAGACTGACGTCGGATAAAAACTCTTTTTGACTTTCACTATCAATATTTGAGGTTAAAGTTCGGTTTTCTGCACTGTCGTCCGATTGAACGCGCTCATAAGAAGGGATCTGATTGGTCGACGAGGTTGAATGGTCATTTGACTCTGTGGCGTCAGAGGTCAAATTTTGAGTCGTGCTCGAGTGGGGGACACTTCGACCGGGCGACCGTGTGTAGTTATGTAAGATAGTTGGACCGAAAACCGAGGCAGAATTCGAGGATGCCTAAAACAATAAGCATTTTTGAACTAACTTTCGGCAGTATCCCTCCCGGGATTATTACGATTCTCAGTAAATTTCGCCGCTAGGAATTACAACGAAGACATCTATCTGCTTAATTTATCCTGTTCTAATTTTGCCACCTCTTGGCTATTTTTCTCCGACTCCGGTAGTTATAACGAAAACTTACCAAAAATTGCTATTAAATACCTGCATCGAAGGAAATCTTGTATTTTTTGGTAACTTACGGAAAACGTCGCACTGGTCAAACATCACAATGCTCATATTCAAACGAAGGAAGCAGGGGTGTTGCAGGAAGAAATAGTTTCTATTTAGATACGCTAATTACCTTGTTAGGAGAGGATGCCGAATCATCCAGGGTATCAGTCGAGGAACTTAATGAGTCACTAACGCCCATTCGGTCACGTGACATGTGACTCTTCCTAGTCTGGGACGGAGAATCCGCCGCTTCCAAAGTGTCCGTAGAGCTGCTCTGGGATTTGCTGATACAGGACTGAGTAGGGGACTCGTTTCGGAGCACACTGCGGAAGTCCTCCCTTGGAACCCAGATGTCTTCGTTGCAGGAGGAACTTTGTTCATTTCCTAAAGAGAAAAAAAGGAGTTATTATAGCCCCTAAGAAATACAGTTCTCATTATACTATGATTAGAGTAATTTGAGGACTTACACATTCATGCCCCCCCCCCAGCTGCGTAGGGTGGGGTGCATGGGCTGGGGGTGTACAATGCGAAATAACAAAAAGGCTAAGATTGTTATATTCCAAAAAAGGAAATATCAGCAGATAAGATTGAAAGGTTGAAAACTGTAGTTAAATGTCAGAGTAATCTTATCCTACTACAATTTCCCAGAAAATTTTAAACAATAAATAGCATTCTTTTGCTTAAATGCACGAACACTCAAAGTCTGAAGTTCATTTTTGAGTCTTTTTATGCTATCGTGATAAGAAGTACGTCAGTTCTTTTTAAACTCTGAACTAAGATTGCCGCGTGCAACTGATCTTCGCTGTCATACACAGAATTCAAACATCCCAAGTCTCCAAAATTTCCAAACAAAACGAAGCTAAGATTGAGGATGACGCATATTGGCAGCCCCGGTGGGGGAGGGGGTGGTTGGTCGCCAAAATACCTGGAGTTGATTGGAATCCATGTCCACTGGGTTCCATCATCTGTACTGGTGTGTTGGGTGCTGAGGACAAGTTTCTGCTATTGTTTATACTATTTATTTGTGATGTTGATGAGGAGGGGGAAGAGGGTGAACATGAAGAGGGCAAGACAGGCTGGCTCAGTCTCTGCTGTTGGTGGAGTTGATATTGGTATTGGGATGTTGATTGATGGATGCTGTAACTGCTGGTACTGGACAACGTGTTCGTTGGTGTTGCGTTTGTCACCGAATATGGTCTCACTACGCTGTTCATGTCAAACATCTGTTGTTGTTGCTGCTGCTGCTGGTTCAAGTTGTTCACCTGTATGAAAAAGACTCACTTCAATTTTGTTGTTGGAACAGTCAAACTTGGTTCTTACAGTCAAACCATACTTCTTCAATTACCTCATAAATTTTGCGCTAATCTTTATTAACATCCGGATAGAAAATTGACAAATTACCTACCCTTTCGATACAGTTCATCAAACCGTAACAAAATCACGGTCAAGAATTGATAGTGACAATTTTATATTTGAACAAGTTCATTTTTCCGGTCATATTAAGATTTTTCATCAATTCTTTGACGTCATACATGACCAGGTCCAGTAATACTCTAGAAAATAGTCCGAAACCAAGCTGTCGACAACGTTTTAGAAACTGTATTCAACAACACAGTATAAAAAAAAGTTAGGGGGGTGGGGGTATGTGGAAGACACTAACCTGATTTTCACCATTTCCATTTGCGTTTACGCTTTGTTCATAGTTCCCAGTTGCTATCTTCTCCGCGCTTCCTCGCGACATGGTACCCCCACCACTGCCGCTGGGAGGATACGGTGGCTGACATACAGACCCGCGTCTTGGGGGAGGTGCGGGTACACTGAACAGTTTCGACTGGCTAGATGTCATCTGGCAACTCATCTGCTGCATGTTTGGTACGCCAGGGGGAATGTTACTGTTACCCCGGACTGTGCCCATATTAGCCCCCGAGGGTCGTGCCCCATTTGGAAAGTAGAGGGCGGGGTCTCTGTAGTCCGGGTCGTCGTGGGAACTTTCTCGGGAGGAGGGGAAACCTGAAGTAAAATTCCTGAATGGATTCCAAAATTAAGTTGCACTATATCGATTATGACCAATTTAGGCTTAATATTTTTCATTACGAACTAGTTATGATGTTAGCAATTTGTAGCATGATAAATCCATGAAAATTGGAAAAATAACATTTCTCGGCAGACAGTACGTTGAAATTGTTGCAATTGCAAATGAGTTGTTTTTGTTAATTGCTACCCGGGGTTGTGAGAAATTGCTCACACTTTACACTCTAATATTTAAAAACATAGCTGGCATATTGCCAGAAAATAGCCGCAATAGTTTCGTAGATCTGCAGTCTCAAAAAACAGTAAAAAAGACAGACCAAAAAATCGTCTTTTCATTGAAGGCTGATATGTTACATTTCGATTAAAAATCAGTATACATTTTTGCTGACTGTATTAGCTGCTCTCAAATAACCTTCATTTAAAATGACACACACCCATTTGACCTTATCTCTGTGAATTAAAGTAAATAAAAGTCAATTTCAAAGTGAGGAAGTCATTTTTGAGAGTGAGGTAAGTCAAGTGTGACCGAAAATTTAATCACGCGAATGAACAAAAAAACTCGCTCCATTAAGAGCGAAAAATGACGTCACACACGCACTTCAGTTAAAATTGCATGATCGAATGAACAAAAAGCAGATTTGAAGTGGTTGTGACGTCATATGGTCGTAACAAAAATCGCGACGACGAAATAAAGAAACATAGCAGGACAAGTCCTGACGTACAATTCAAAGAATTTTCATGGACTAAACAGAATACTAGACCTAGAACGGACTATGAATGGATTGGGAAAACCATTTAGAAAAAATTCCTATCCAAAAAATCGAAAAAAAAACAGTAGAAATCAAAGTGAAATTGCCGCATGTGAACAAAAAACCACTACCGAGAAATCGAATTTTTGTTCAAACACCATTTTCTCACTCTACTTTAAATTTAGCGCGAAAAAAGTTCACGCCGCAAAACTGCTCGCTTTTTCGCTCCACTTCCTGTTTCGGCGTGACCAAAATCACTAATCCAATTTGACTTCAAAAATCATGAAAATGTGTGAACAGATCTTAAAAAAAGCAGCGCCCCAATACAATTCAAATTCTTTGAATTGTAAAAACCAAGAGAAGGCCAATAATAGCCCCAGCTATCGCTGTGCGTCTATTAATAAACAATTTATAACTGATTTCGGGAAAAGGGATCCCCGAATTATGTGCTCTTGTCTTGGAGAGATGGCACAATGTTGCTAAGAGTAAAAAAGGGGTGCGAATGTTGCTTTATGTCAAAATAAAGGTGGGATGGGCGGCGTAGAGCTGAGAAAGAAACAAAACCTGAATCTGCTAAAGAGGATGTGGTCCCACTGGGCGAATCTGTACTACTTCCATTAGTGGACAAACTGGTACTACTCGAACCCAATGAACTGGTCTGGCTTATCGAATCATACTGCGGCTCTCCACCTACAGTTCCACCATTTCCACCCTGTGGGGCGGAACCCGTAACCGATGCCGAGGATTTGAACACTACGTCCGTACTGCTAACTTGTCCGGCGACTTTGATGTCGTTCAACGCATGTTCGGGTAGTTTGTCAATATGAGTGATGTTCTTGACGAGGTTGCAGTAAATAGCCTCACAACCCGAGAGTTTTTCGGCCATTCGTAGTTCGTGGTCTACAATTCCACATACGGATGCACAGAAGACACACATGAATTTCCTCTGTTGCATTAGAGAAGAAATGAATAACTCCTTTGATCTGGCGGCCTTTGTGAGGTATTTGTTAGTTTCAGTAGTGTCCATTCGTTTTACTGAAAGAAGAATCAAAAACCTTCAATACGATATGCCAAAATTTGAAAATTTTTTCGGATAATTTTTTGTGAGAAGTTTTGCGAAATTTTTCGCGTGAATGAATCTTTTAAATCTTCTTTTCGCTGCAGTACTTCAAAGTTTGATGTTTGGGAATTTTTATCGTGTCAGTTCTGAAACGATCCAAACTAAAGTTTTTTCATGCAAGATCTCATCAAAGCTCACTAAGTAATAATTTCACGTTATGTGAGTTTTTATCGTGTAAAATTGATAAGACACTTCTCACACCATTGTCTCGGGGTAAGGTCGAGGGGGGGGGGGGGCGTGGTGGGGTTGATATGAGTTTTCTTGAGGTAGAGGGGTGGGTTGAGATGGGGTTGATGTGAATCCCTGAAAGTACCCCCCTTTTCTTACTTTTTCCTACACTTCCCCGTCTGCCGGTTTGAATGCTACTTCCATATTTGTACCCCATGTCTTCCATGCTCTTCTTCAGCTCATCATTCTCCTTCCTCGCACTCTCACACTCCTTCTGGAACTGCTTAGACACTCTGTCTATCACACTAGCCTGTCAACACACACATTATATAATGGACTACAATTACACATACGCCGAAAATTACACACTATATATGAGATCAAATTACTTTTTCATGGTAAAAAAAAATAAGGAAATTCTTCCTGCTTCAAATTTATATGAAAAAATTTATGATTTATAAACAGACGGCTCCGTCTATATTGGTGACCGAAGCTAAAGGAACTATGATGAAAAAAATAATTAAAAAATTCAACGAATAGTTTGCCATAATCTTAAGCAGACACGGGAATACTTAGCGTTAAAACACATTTTAAAATGCCGCAAGTCTGCAGTGCCAGAAGTTAAAATACCACAAGTTCCCACTTAGCCAGAAGTTGACTTCCATTTCCGTTGACTTTTGTCCTTTTAAAACGTCCGCGTTTCGTCTTTTAAGCATGGTTACGAGACTGCATAAGTCACTTCGAAATTCTGACTTAATATCTCGAGCCACTTCGCGGTTCTCGATAAACGCCAGAAGTTCTCAGTGACTTCAAACAGAGTCACTTTACCATTACAGAAGGTTTAGCTTAACAAGATTTTGCAAATGAATCACAATTTTCATCAAGGAAACAAAGAACTTGGAAGACTTGCAAAGATGCATTACGTGTAGTTTATCAAGATTAACTGAGCACTGTATGTGGAAGGAAGAGAAGCGTTACCTGATTCGGGTGAGTGTCGGGGGATCCTGCTCTAGAAGAAGCAGAGCCCGAGAATCTGCGGAATGCTGTAGTCACATCTGCCAATATGTCACACGCCTCTTTGTGTCTGAACAAATATACAACATATAATCCAAATAATCTACATAAAATTGCCGCACGTTGGGTGCCATATTTTCACTTTGCCCTCCTTAGGAACGCAAAATGCTTTAATTCAATAATAAGAGTACAAGCGGTTAAGAACATTGCTGGCAGATTACTAAGAAAAAAACCGCAATATCTCAAGTTAATCAAGTCATTTTCATAAAAGCTGCCCTCAAATAACCTTCAATTATATTGAGACATATTCATTTCAGCTGAAATCCTCAAATAAAAGTAATTGAAGTCAATTTGAGATATGGAAGTCATCTTATAGAGCGAGGTAAGTCACGTGTGACCCAAACATTTTCCACTCACATGAACAAAAAAACCAGCTCCAAGTGAAAAATGACTTCATGCACGCCATGCAGAAAATAAGCAGATTTTAGCTACGACGTGACGACATCTGGTCGTAGCTAAAATCTTTCCGACGAAATAAAAAAACATAGCAGGACAAGTCCTGACGTACAATTCAAAGAATTTTCATTGACTAAACAGAAAAACTAGACCTAGAATGAACTATGAGTGAAATGCGAAAACCATTTTAGAAAAAATCAGATAAAAAAATAAGAAAAAACAGACAATCAATGTCAAAATGCCGCATGTGAACCCAAAAAACCACTAGCGAGAAATGAAAAATTAATTCAAACAAAAAACTAGGTCTAGAATGAGCTGTGAATAGATTGGGAAAAAAATCGGATCCAAAAAATTGAAAAAACAGTAAAAATCAGAGTGAAATTGCCGCATGTGAACAAAAAACCACTACCGAGAAGCCGAATTTTTGTTCAAACACCGTTTTCTCACTCTACTTCAAAATTAGAGCGAAAAAAATTCACGCCGCGAAACCACTCGCTTTTTCGCTTCATTTTCTGTTTCGGCTTGACCAAAATCACTACTCCAATTTGACTTCAAAAATCATGAAACTGTGTGAACAGATCATAAAAAAAAAGACAGCGCCCCAATACAATTCAAATTCTTTGAATTGTAAAAACATAGCAGGACAAGACCTGAAGTAAAATCCATAAAATTGAATGCAACCCTTGGAAACTCATTTGACTAATAGAAGAATTGGATGACAAGCCAAAAAAAAATTCACATAAATTGAGAATTATCACAACAGAGTTATATAAATTAAATATTATACAATTAATCGAGAAAAAAAACAGAACACAAAATGGCATTTTATACATAGCTTTTTGCACACAGACAATAAGCAGAAGCAAAAAAAGCAAAAACCACAAAGAGTGGATTTTTTGTAAAAGCAAGTGTTTAATAAAATCTCTTAATATTATTAGTGTTATTGTCCTCAGAAATAAGTGTTATTGTCAAAATAAATAAAAATTGCCAAAATTAATGAAATATATATAGTCAAAGTCATTTCACACTTTATACAACTACTCACACTACCGGTCATTAGAACGCGTATGCCGTACGGAAATCATACCATACCACAATGCAGCAATCAACTAGGAAACATAAAAATAGGGAACATAAAAATAAATCTTTTGGAAAACCAGTTGCGAACACATAACTACAAAATAAAATCCTTAACAAAAAGACAGCATACAACTTTAAAGTGATACAAATATCTTTTTATTAATTCCATTAGGTAGAAAAGACAAAAAGAAACAAATGAAGGAGAAGTTAAAAATTTCACTGAAACCTTTCAAAAACAAATGGTTTCTTGTACAATGAGAACATTTGCTTAAAAACCGCTAAAATCACCACAAACAAGCCACATTACAGGGCAAATTAGAGACGTTTTTGTTGAGGATAAGCAACACTATTTTATTACTGAGAATAAGCGTCCGCAACAAATCGTACGGAACTCAAACTTTATGAAAACAAGAAACAACAACGTCATAAAGATTACTGCTAAGAACTAAAGTCATTAAGTAGACTTACTAATTAGCAGCCGATTAGAACTGTCATTTAGGAGCCTAACGTGATACGGCAAAAAATGCACGAGAGCGCGTAAATCTCAAAAACTGCTAGTAATTTGAAAAACAATAGGTGTCAAAGTGAAGACTTTTATTCTCTGAGCTCTACCGATTAATTCGATTCACTAATGCCTCATTCGCGAAAGATGGCAACTGTGATCAATGAGACTAAATGATTAGACGAAAAAATGAACAAGTAATTCATGCAACACTAAAAACTGCCAATATTTGGAAACAATTAGTCTTAAGGTCCCAAAAAACACTATTCATGAACTTGAACGATCAATTATGTTTTCTCGCGTCCTTACCGACCAATTCGGGTAAAACCAAAATGTCACTCAGATTTTTTAAAATCAAGAAATCTACTGTAAAATCAATAGCAATCAAATCGAACAATTGTAAGATTCATTATACCAAATTAGGAACGGATGATACCTCTCATTAAAAGGACTAAATTCTAAGACAGCCGAAATAACAAAAAATCCGGGCCAATATAAAAAATGTCATCATTAAATATGACATCAAATAGTGTCGTCCTTAAAAACATTAGCTGCTCATTGAGAGAATCATGCAATTGTCAATGAGCACATTTAGAACTCATGTGTAGAACTCATAAGAACATTTTATTAACACTTAAGAAAAAAACACTAAAAACTAGTCAAATTGTGGCACGTTTAGAAATAATTCCAAAAACAAAAACCAAAAAAACTTCAAACAGCAATTTTTCACTCCAATTTAAAGGTAGTTTGAAAAAAACCACGCTTCACATTTACTCACTTTTCCACTCCCGTTACTACTCCAATTTGACATTAACAGCTACAAAATGAATTCTCATTGATATGAAAAAGCAGATAAAAGTGAACCAACCTTTAGTTTAAAAGCCAGCGCCCCAATATAAAGTAAATCATTTAGATTGTATAACCAGGACAACTCCTGAGCTAAATTTCAAGGCACTGAAAAGAAAAATTTCTGAAAATCAATCTTCTTAGACGGATAAAGTTTCTGAAAATCAACAAAGCATTTGAATCTTGCCTGCATGATGCTGGGACTACAAAGAAACTGTTTGTTTTGCTGTAGAGAATAGATTAATGCGTTGTTGATTTAAACAGAGAACGAACACAAAACTTCAGTAATCAATTTCTCAACGTTTCTCAAGTCGTCATATACTTACAGTCAACAAATGAAGAGGGACAAAGTAACAGAAAAAAAAATATGAGGTTTGGAAAAATGCAAAATGTTACAACAAGTATTCAGCGTGAAAGTAAAAAAGGTGTATCTCTATTCCAATCACCGACACAATAAACTACTCACTACAGCAAAAGAAACAATTTGTTTTTAGTCCAAACATCAAATGCGGGCAATATTCAAACAATCATTAATGATTTTCAATATATAACTTTCGAAAACTATTGAAAACGTCCTAAAACCGCAATAAAAAGCACCTGTGCCTAATGAGACGTTGAGAAGTTTCATCAATGAGAATAAACGACAGTACAACAAAAAGAACGAAAAAGTGCAAGAATTCATCAACTATTTACGAAAACCATTGGCGTCGAAGTCTAAAAACTATTAGCTAAAAAAACTATCAGAAAAACCATAGGCTACATTATGTATCATTAGATATCTGATAAAAATTTTAATACTCTTTTAAACTAGGACTAAAGGATACTTTTTAATCTTTGAAACTTAGGCAAAGTGGCAAGGCAACCAAATGACACACTATACGGAAAAATTTTGATGAAATTAATGTTAAAATTCTCTCAACAAGAACTAATCCATTAAAATAAAGTAAAATGTGCCTAATTAGAGAGCCCAATCAGTAATGACACTGTGGAAAGACAGCAAAGAACAACCGTGACAGGCAGAACAGTTCGAAAATTTTTGAAAACAAGTATATCAAACGTCTTTAAAACAGTTAACTATGAACTAGAGCCATTAAACAGATTCAATTTTGTCTCATAAGAAAGTCTTGTCCACTAAAAAAAATTGAAAACAAATTACGTTAAGCTAATGCCAAGCTACCATCACTGGGCCACAAAAGAAACAACAAATACCGACAAAATGCTCATAATTCACTCATAAGTTTTGGAAAAAGTAGTTAAAAGTCAAAAAAACTATTAGCAGCCCATTGAGAATTGAAACTATGATCAATTAGAAGACATTTCATTAGCAATCGAGAGAAAGCAGAGGGAAACGCGAAATCAAATTGCCGCAAGTTCAAAATTCTTTCATAAACTTAAAGCTTGTTTATAAACCAATGTATCCCCTCACTTTAAAAAACTGCCGAAAAAAACTCGGGCTTCAAACTTATTCACTTCCGCTCTTTTTGCTATCGCAGCGTGACTAGAATCATTGATAAAATGTAACTACAATTTCTCATTGACAAAAGAAAATTTGAAGCAGTTAAACAAATCAGTTTTGAGATTTTCGACATCCCTTTTGAGATTTTCGGGTTTTTGAGACTTGAAATTTTCGACAAAAGCAACTAAATTTGGTGAGATCTTTGTGTATACTGTTCATTTCCGTTTAAACTTGTTTACACACCAATTTATCCCCTCACTTTAAAAAACTGCCGAAAAAACTCGGGCTTTAAACTTATTCACTTCCGCTCTTTTTGCTACCGCAGCGTGACTAGAATCATTGATAAAATGTAGCTACAATTTCTCATTGACAAAAGAAAATTTGCAGCAGTTAAATAAATCAGTTTTGAGATTTTCGATATCCCTTTTGAGATTTTCGAGTTTTTGTTTTTGAGATTTGAAATTTTCGACAAAAGCGACTAAATTTGGTGAGATCTTTGTGTATACTGTTCATTTCCGTTTAAACTTGTTTACACACCAATTTATCCCCTCACTTTAAAAAACTGCCGAAAAAACTCGGGCTTCAAACTTATTCACTTCCGCTCTTTTTGCTATCGCAGCGTGACTAGAATCATTGATAAAATGTAACTACAATTTCTCATTGACAAAAGAAAATTTGAAGCAGTTAAACAAATCAGTTTTGAGATTTTCGACATCCCTTTTGAGATTTTCGGGTTTTTGAGACTTGAAATTTTCGACAAAAGCAACTAAATTTGGTGAGATCTTTGTGTATACTGTTCATTTCTGTTTAAACTTGTTGTTTACACACCAATTTATCCCCTCACTTTAAAAAACTGCCGAAAAAACTCAGGCTTTAAACTTATTCACTTCCGCTCTTTTTGATACCATAGCGTGACTAAAATCATTGATAAAATGTAACTACAATTTCTCATTGACAAAAGAAAATTTGCAGCAGTTAAATAAATCAGTTTTGAGATTTTCGACATCCCTTTTGAGATTTTCGAGTTTTTGTTTTTGAGATTTGAAATTTTCGACAAAAGAAACTAAATTTCGTGAGATCTTTGTGTATACTGTTCATTTCCGTTTAAACTTGTTTATACACCAATTTATCCCCTCACTTTAAAAAACTGCCGAAAAAAACTCGGGCTTCAAACTTATTCACTTCCGCTCTTTTTGCTATCGCAGCGTGACTAGAATCATTGATAAAATGTAACTACAATTTCTCATTGACAAAAGAAAATTTGCAGCAGTTAAATAAATCAGTTTTGAGATTTTCGACATCCCTTTTGAGATTTTCGAGTTTTTTTTTGAGATTTGAAATTTTCGACAAAAGGAACTAAATTTCGTGAGATCTTTGTGTATACTGTTCATTTGCATTTGAACTTGTTTACACACCAATTTATCCCCTCACTTTAAAAAACTGCCGAAAAAAACTCGGGCTTCAAACTTATTCACTTCCGCTCTTTTTGCTATCGCAGCGTGACTAGAATCATTGATAAAATGTAACTACAATTTCTCATTGACAAAAGAAAATTTGAAGCAGTTAAACAAATCAGTTTTGAGATTTTCCACATCCCTTTTGAGATTTTCGGGTTTTTGAGACTTGAAATTTTCGATAAAAGCAACTAAATTTGGTGAGATCTTTGTGTATACTGTTCATTTCCGTTCAAACTTGTTTACACACCAATTTATCCCCTCACTTTAAAAAACTGCCGAAAAAACTCGGGCTTCAAACTTATTCACTTCCGCTCTTTTTGCTATCGCAGCGTGACTAGAATCATTGATAAAATGTAACTACAAATTCTAATTGACAAAAGAAAATTTGAAGCAGTTAAACAAATCAGTTTTGAGATTTTCGACATCCCTTTTGAGATTTTCGAGTTTTTGTTTTTGAGATTTGAAATTTTCGACAAAAGGAACTAAATTTCGTGAGATCTTTGTGTATACTGTTCAATTCCGTTTAAACTTTTTTATACACCAATTTATCCCCTCACTTTAAAAAACTGCCGAAAAAAACTCGGGCTTCAAACTTATCCACTTCTGCTCTTTTTGCTACCGCAGCGTGACTAGAATCATTGATAAAATGTAAATACAATTTCTCATTGACAGAAGAAAATTTGAAGCAGTTAAACAAATCAGTTTTGAGATTTTCGACATCCCTTTTGAGATTTTCGGGTTTTTGAGACTTGAAATTTTCGACAAAAGCAACTAAATTTGGTGAGATCTTTGTGTATACTGTTCATTTCCGTTTAAACTTGTTTACACACCAATTTATCCCCTCACTTTAAAAAACTGCCGAAAAAACTCGGGCTTCAAACTTATTCACATCCGCTCTTTTTGCTATCGCAGCGTGACTAGAATCATTGATAAAATGTAACTACAATTTCTCATTGACAAAAGAAAATTTGCAGCAGTTAAATAAATCAGTTTTGAGATTTTCGACATCCCTTTTGAGATTTTCGAGTTTTTGTTTTTGAGATTTGAAATTTTCGACAAAAGGAACTAAATTTCGTGAGATCTTTGTGTATACTGTTCATTTCCGTTTAAACTTGTTTATACACCAATTTGTCCCCTCAATTTAAAAAACTGCCGAAAAAAACTCGGGCTTCAAACTTATTCACTTCCGCTCTTTTTGCTATCGCAGCGTGACTAGAATCATTGATTAAATAAAACTACAATTTCTCATTGACAAAAGAAAATTTGAAGCAGTTAAACAAATCAGTTTTGAGATTTTCGACATCCTTTTTGAGATTTTCGGGTTTTTGAGACCTGAAACTTTCGACAAAAGCAACTAAATTTGGTGAGATCTTTGTGTATACTGTTCATTTCCGTTTAAACTTGTTTACACACCAATTTATCCCCTCACTTTAAAAAACTGCCAAAAAAACTCGGGCTTCAAACTTATTCACTTCCGCTCTTTTTGCTACCGCAGCGTGACTAGAATCATTGATAAAATGTAACTACAATTTCTCATTGACAAAAGAAAATTTGAAGCAGTTAAACAAATCAGTTTTGAGATTTTCGACATCCCTTTTGAGATATTCGAGTTTTTGAGATTTGAAAATTTCGACAAAAGCAACCAAATTTGGCGATATCTTTGTGTGTACTGTTGACTTCCGTTAAACGTTGCAGGTCAGATGAAAGCCAATCCAGAAGATTTTAAAGCCCAATTAGAGAAACGGAATCAATATGGTTGATCCCAAAAACACCCATCGAATGAAAAATTTACAACTAAACTGAAAAAAAAACAAATAGGAAACAAAGCAATTGAATTTTCTTGAACCCTTTCTGATTTTCAAACAAAAGCATTTTGCACAAGCGTATTCTTCAACAATCGTCATTCGTTCCGCTTTATCATTCCAGGTTTTCCGAAGTATTTTAACTTCCGGGTTAAATAATCAAGTTACAGAAGCTTCTTAAACATTTCGCATCGCAACGCAGAATAACGATCTGTTCACAAAAACTTAAAACTTATCTATGGAATTTCCGCCAAATACTGATGTATCAATTAAAAAGAATGAACTATCATTTATCTCGGCCATTTAGTCAATGATTCCTCTGCATCAGAAAAAACATAGCCGGCAAGTCCTGGCGTATATTTTCAAAGAAATTTCTTTGACTAAACAAAAAGTAGACCTAGAACAGACGATGAGTAAATTGGGAAAACCATTTCTTAAAAAATCAGATAAAAACAGAAAATCAATTTAAAAATACCGCATTTGAACAAAAACCATTAGCGAGAAATGGAAATTTGGTTCAAACAAAAACTAGGTCTAGAATGAACTATGAATGGATTGGAAAAACCATTTAGAAAAAAATCCGATCTAAAAAATCGAAAAAACAGTAAAAATCAGAGTGAAATTGCCGCATGTGAACGAAAAACCGCTACCGAGAAACCGAATTTTTGTTCAAACACCGTTTTCTCACTCTACTTTAAAATTAGAGCAAAAAAATTCACGCCGCAAAACCACTCGCTTTTTCGCTCCACTTCCTGTTTCGGCGTGACCAAAATCACTACTCCAATTTGACTTCAAAAACCATGAAAATGTGTGAACTCATCTTAAAAAAAGACAGCGCCCCAATACAATTCAAATTCTTTGAATTGTAAAAAAGCCAAGAGCACCGCAATATAGCTCCGCTCAGCTTACAGCTTCGCAGCTATAAAAAGTTAGGTGCTTCTCTGAAATTCAAATCACAAATTTTCAAGAAAAAGGTTGAGCCAAATTGTTTTGTTTTACCATTTTACATTCTTTGAGGTATTTTCAAGAAGAATTTTTTCGAATCAAGCTCGGATACAATAATGCCTTTTTATCATAAATGGAAATCTCTTTCAACGCCAATTGAAAAATGATTCCTAAAGGGATTAAAAAATACCTGGCGGTGAGTCGGATCAGTTCCTGTCCAATTTCGCGATTGCCAGTGTAAGTTCTTCCAAAATTTGAGATTTTCGAGTTTTTTTTTGAGATTTGAAATTTTCGACAAAAGGAACTAAATTTCGTGAGATCTTTGTGTATACTGTTCATTTGCATTTGAACTTGTTCATACACCAATTTATCCCCTCACTTTAAAAAACTGCCGAAAAAACTCGGGCTTCAAACTTATTCACTTCCGCTCTTTTTGCTATCGCAGCGTGACTAGAATCATTGATAAAATGTAACTACAATTTCTCATTGACAAAAGAAAATTTGAAGCAGTTAAACAAATCAGTTTTGAGATTTTCCACATCCCTTTTGAGATTTTCGGGTTTTTGAGACTTGAAATTTTCGATAAAAGCAACTAAATTTGGTGAGATCTTTGTGTATACTGTTCATTTCCGTTCAAACTTGTTTACACACCAATTTATCCCCTCACTTTAAAAAACTGCCGAAAAAACTCGGGCTTCAAACTTATTCACTTCCGCTCTTTTTGCTATCGCAGCGTGACTAGAATCATTGATAAAATGTAACTACAATTTCTCATTGACAAAAGAAAATTTGAAGCAGTTAAACAAATCAGTTTTGAGATTTTCGACATCCCTTTTGAGATTTTCGGGTTTTTGAGACTTGAAATTTTCGACAAAAGGAACTAAATTTCGTGAGATCTTTGTGTATACTGTTCAATTCCGTTTAAACTTTTTTATACACCAATTTATCCCCTCACTTTAAAAAACTGCCGAAAAAAACTCGGGCTTCAAACTTATCCACTTCTGCTCTTTTTGCTACCGCAGCGTGACTAGAATCATTGATAAAATGTAAATACAATTTCTCATTGACAGAAGAAAATTTGAAGCAGTTAAACAAATCAGTTTTGAGATTTTCGACATCCCTTTTGAGATTTTCGGGTTTTTGAGACTTGAAATTTTCGACAAAAGCAACTAAATTTGGTGAGATCTTTGTGTATACTGTTCATTTCCGTTTAAACTTGTTTACACACCAATTTATCCCCTCACTTTAAAAAACTGCCGAAAAAACTCGGGCTTCAAACTTATTCACATCCGCTCTTTTTGCTATCGCAGCGTGACTAGAATCATTGATAAAATGTAACTACAATTTCTCATTGACAAAAGAAAATTTGCAGCAGTTAAATAAATCAGTTTTGAGATTTTCGACATCCCTTTTGAGATTTTCGAGTTTTTGTTTTTGAGATTTGAAATTTTCGACAAAAGGAACTAAATTTCGTGAGATCTTTGTGTATACTGTTCATTTCCGTTTAAACTTGTTTATACACCAATTTGTCCCCTCAATTTAAAAAACTGCCGAAAAAAACTCGGGCTTCAAACTTATTCACTTCCGCTCTTTTTGCTATCGCAGCGTGACTAGAATCATTGATTAAATGTAACTACAATTTCTCATTGACAAAAGAAAATTTGAAGCAGTTAAACAAATCAGTTTTGAGATTTTCGACATCCCTTTTGAGATTTTCGGGTTTTTGAGACCTGAAACTTTCGACAAAAGCAACTAAATTTGGTGAGATCTTTGTGTATACTGTTCATTTCCGTTTAAACTTGTTTACACACCAATTTATCCCCTCACTTTAAAAAACTGCCAAAAAAACTCGGGCTTCAAACTTATTCACTTCCGCTCTTTTTGCTACCGCAGCGTGACTAGAATCATTGATAAAATGTAACTACAATTTCTCATTGACAGAAAAAAATTTGAAGCAGTTAAACAAATCAGTTTTGAGATTTTCGACATCCCTTTTGAGATATTCGAGTTTTTGATATTTGAAAATTTCGACAAAAGCAACCAAATTTGGCGATATCTTTGTGTGTACTGTTGACTTCCGTTAAACGTTGCAGGTCAGATGAAAGCCAATCCAGAAGATTTTAAAGCCCAATTAGAGAAACGGAATCAATATGGTTGATCCCAAAAACACCCATCGAATGAAAAATTTACAACTAAACTGAAAAAAAACAAATAGGAAACAAAGCAATTGAATTTTCTTGAACCCTTTCTGATTTTCAAACAAAAGCATTTTGCACAAGCGTATTCTTCAACAATCGTTATTCGTTCCGCTTTATCATTCCAGGTTTTCCGAAGTATTTTAACTTCCGGGTTAAATAATCAAGTTACAGAAGCTTCTTAAACATTTCGCATCGCAACGCAGAATAACGATCTGTTCACAAAAACTTAAAACTTATCTATGGAATTTCCGCCAAATACTGATGTATCAATTAAAAAGAATGAACTATCATTTATCTCGGCCATATAGTCAATGATTCCTCTGCATCAGAAAAAACATAGCCGGCAAGTCCTGGCGTATATTTTCAAAGAAATTTCTTTGACTAAACAAAAAGTAGACCTAGAACAGACGATGAGTAAATTGGGAAAACCATTTCTTAAAAAATCAGATAAAAACAGAAAATCAATTTAAAAATACCGCATGTGAACAAAAACCATTAGCGAGAAATGGAAATTTGGTTCAAACAAAAACTAGGTCTAGAATGAACTATGAATGGATTGGAAAAACCATTTAGAAAAAAATCCGATCTAACAAATCGAAAAAACAGTAAAAATCAGAGTGAAATTGCCGCATGTGAACGAAAAACCGCTACCGAGAAACCGAATTTTTGTTCAAACACCGTTTTCTCACTCTACTTTAAAATTAGAGCAAAAAAATTCACGCCGCAAAACCACTCGCTTTTTCGCTCCACTTCCTGTTTCGGCGTGACCAAAATCACTACTCCAATTTGACTTCAAAAACCATGAAAATGTGTGAACTCATCTTAAAAAAGACAGCGCCCCAATACAATTCAAATTCTTTGAATTGTAAAAAAGCCAAGAGCACCGCAATATAGCTCCGCTCAGCTTACAGCTTCGCAGCTATAAAAAGTTAGGTGCTTCTCTGAAATTCAAATCACAAATTTTCAAGAAAAAGGTTGAGCCAAATTGTTTTGTTTTACCATTTTACATTCTTTGAGGTATTTTCAAGAAGAATTTTTTCGAATCAAGCTCGGATACAATAATGCCTTTTTATCATAAATGGAAATCTCTTTCAACGCCAATTGAAAAATGATTCCTAAAGGGATTAAAAAATACCTGGCGGTGAGTCGGATCAGTTCCTGTCCAATTTCGCGATTGCCAGTGTAAGTTCTTCCAAAATTATCCGCCATCTTTCCCAGTGTATTGTAGAATGTCTTGAGGGAAGTCTGTGTCTTTTCCAGCTTGTCTGCGGCATCTTTAGCCTGTAAAAGTTGCGGGCTCGTTCTCATTATAGCACCCTGCCTTGGTGGTCATATAGCGTATACCCACCTCCCCTCCCCATCACATAAATAACAGACTATAATGGGGGGTATAATTTGGAAGGGTGTATGAGGTACTATGGGGTGGGTAGCATGTTTGAGTCCACCAAAGCAAAAATCCGGATCTATTCTGTTTCGCCCCCCAATGCTTTTTATGGCCCCCAATTAGAAATTATATGTTGTTATATAGCATGTTACTATGTTAAAAAAATAGCACGTGCGCCTCGGGGGTGTAAAATTATAAACCCACTAAGCGGGGGGGGCAAAAAAACAGAATAGATCAGAAAAAAAGTTGCCTGGGGATTTAGCAGCAGGATCTATTCTGTTCCCCCCCCCCCAGTGTTTTTTATGACCCCCAATTAGAAATTATATGTTGTTATATAGCACGTTACTATGTTAAAAAAATAGCACGTGCGCCTGGGGATTATAAAAGATTTATGCTCACAAAGCTGAGGGGGGGGGGGGGGGGGGCAAAACAGAATAGATCCACAAATGCTATAGAAATTATGTAGTTCTCAAACTAATTTTAGCTAAGTTTTAAAGAGCTCTCAAGCCCACATAAACAGGTAGATCAACACCACTTAAATACATATTCATTAACAAAATCCTGCCATTAACCAACTTTTCAACATAACTCTCTTCTAAATGTAAATTGTAGTCTCAATTTTGAGGACCAAATTGTAAACATAGTTTGAGCAGCGCTTTTTTGTATTAATGTCAGCAAGCTTGTGACTTCTAAAACTGTTTACTGGGAAAAAATTAAATGTATTTCAGCGATGACGTCTGATCAGTCGCAGAGATATTTTCAGTGAAAATTTGAGCGATATTTACTACAGTTTTTTAAATATTTTGTCATCAAAACTTTGCAAAACTGCTAGGTGCTAACTTACTTTGACGTTCAGCGCATTGAATATATCAATTAATCAAGAGAGTTAAAAGTTACCTGTGCAATCAACTCTTTTGACAGTTGTCGTGTCTCGTCTCTCTGACTGACAATAATGTCTGTGTTGTGCAGAAAGTGTTGTGATTCCCTCCTTGCTATCTCCACCGGACCAACGTCGCTCTCGTTAGAACACCTGTAAACCAAAGCCAACATTAATATGATTTTGTTCAACGGCGCAATTACCACTACAGTCGATCAAATTCAATGTTTTGTTTGTATATTTCCTTGTAACTGATATGCACCAGAAAGGGCAAAAACACGATAATACCCCATTTCCAGCAAGTGGAACAACAAAACATCAATCCCACCCTCACAATGTTATGAATCGGAAAGCCCCTAATGTGACCACTTATAACGCTGTTCAAAGTATCATCAGCGCAAAGCATTAAATCGCTTAACTTGGTTCCGAGAACAAAAGTTTCCCGCATGCGGGGAGGGTTACAGATTCATTAAAGACAGTTGTGTTGGCAGAAAAAGTTCAAGCTGGTTCAAGTTGGTCTCTTTAGAAGCTTCGCTTTTTCATTTCAAAACTATCCCTGAAATATCCTGCAGATGAAATCCTGACAAACAGCAGCAAAGAATCTAGATCCAATTAGTAGAGTGCGTAATAATTTCGAATCAGTTCTGAGTCAGAATTTTAAGCCTTCGTCAATTTTGATGTATATCAACAAACGGACACTGAGTTGATTCACGCAATGCTGCATCAATACTTACTTGAAACAAATGCTTAACGACTAATAATAAATTGTTTACTGATCTGTTTATTACGAAGGAACATCTAAATAATGCAAATATTTTATTTTAATATTTCAAATACGCGTGAGGGGACACCATCAACCCCTATGGATAGTTTTCAACTGCCTTTGTGGGACGATAGATGACCTTAGAGTTCTAATTATGTTTTTCTAATATTTAACCATTAATTACGTGAATGTTGATTACTAAAACATTGTTTCATTAGCATATTTAAGCGGTCCAATTACAAAGGATCTTCATGCCATGTCTGTGGTTACCTGGGAAACATGAGACGCGGTAACGATGCAGGACACGGAACAAATGTAGTAGAATTGGCCGAAGTGGGAACAGCAGTCAAGGGAAGGGTGGAATTGTTAATCGCAACAGGAGGAGCCGATACCTTCCGGGACGTCTGGGACGATACCCCTACAAGGTTCTGGCTGGACTTGTTATGTACGTTGTTGACCAGAATCGACTGGACTCTACTCTGGTTCTGCTGGGCCTGCCGGTCAAACTCTGCCGTGCTACTCACTTTTCTGAAAGATCAAAATAAATCAAAATTGAAGAAATAACTCCTTAAATCTTTCCCAAATTTGCGGATAGATTTGATGTCTCAATTAAGTGGGTGAACACTTCAAGTTGCTATGCGTTTTTTATTCATTTTTGAGGAAAAATAACCTGTAAAAATATATCGTTAGAATACATAAATTTTATCAGAGGCTTAACAGGTTTATAAGTCGGTACTGTTTCAAAACGCCAACTGCTACTCAGATAGCGTTTTCTGTTTTGGTCGCACCCGAAGATAAACAATTGTTTTATGATGTTGATTTATTATTATTGATCATAAGTGAGAAAATGTTGTTAATGGTCTCATCATATCTGTCACAAATTGATAAATGAAAACATATTCGACGACAAATGTCGGAAGAATTGCTCTCGAACAATCAAAACGGCCAGGCAAAACGGCCAAGCAAAAATTTTTGCACAAAAAAAGACGCACGCGTTTGCATTAATCGCTTCAAACTTCGATCGAGAGTTTTAAAGAGTTCTCAGATACAATATCAGAGTCATATAAAAAGTTATGATTCCTAAGACCACTAAGAAATTTAAGTTTATCTCAAACAACGTGAATTTCGTTTTGGATGATACAAAGCTAAGATAAACTACTCTCAGATACCATATCACAAGATCATGGATCTCTATACCGCCATCCAGGATCTCAAACACGACTGAAAACTACAAGACAAAAATTGAATCACAAAATTAAGATCTGCTTTATTTCCCAGTGAAATCGTTTATATTCAATTTAATTTGCAACAAATTCTAATTAATAATCTTTGCAAACATGTAAAAGTGGTACTCAGCATTTATTACCATATAAAGGAACTGAAAATGTTGCTCGTATGTGTTATGAAAGGGAAAAAATAAAGTACGAGCTATACGTGGAATCAGCCAATTAAGAGATAATTCAAAAAGCCATTTTGGTAAGTAGAATTCTATGTCCCTAAATGTGCCAAAAATACATAGCAACGGTCTGTAATTTGACATAATATCGATAATATAATAACAAATTATAATATCAATCCTACTGCACTTTAACTTACCAGAAAGTTTAAGACAGAAAAATGCGTTAAAAGAACATCTACAGATTTCATGTTAAATAAGCGATGAATAACTTATTCACTAACGCTTATAAAAGGCAAAGACATATAGCTTCGAGTGAAACACGATGATTAAAGAATTTTCAAAATACTACCAGAAAATATATTTTTCTGATTCACCAGATATATAAAAATATTTTACATAACTAGGGCGGTGCGTGAAATATAGGCAAATCAAGCTTAGAGCAACACAAACAAATTTAATATGAGAGCATGAAAAGCAAAACAATAAAAATCCGCGTCTCTGAAAGTATGTGACACAAACGCAGAATACATGAAACAAATTTATTCAAATAAAAACGGATCTCGTAATCGATATGCGCAGAAAAATGCGTCAGCTTTCTTTGCAAAAACCAAAAAATAAGAATCAATTTTTGAAATAAAAACTATAAAAATTTACTCGTGGAGAACTCTCAAATGATATAATGAAAGATAATTCTAGACAACTTCAATGGCTATAATCCGACGAAGGAAAAATTCATCATTCTGGACTAAATTTTATGCATGAAATTGAAAAGGAACAGAAAAAAATTTCTTTCTATTTAACCAGCTGGCGCAGGTAAAAAGAAGTCTGTATGAACAAATTTAAGCACGTTTTGCACCGATAATTGTTCGTATAGTGTGTTAAGAGGTGGAAATAGGCATTAGAAATTATATGCCATTATAGCGGTGTAACCATCAACGAGTTTTGTATCGGGAAGGAAAATGAAGTTCCCACTTAAAACTAAAAAATATGGGATAACCTGAATCAATATAGCACCCACGGAAGCTTGTCAATCACACCCAGGCGTATAAATACCTCGAGAGAGACATAACGTCTGTTCAAAATACAATTTGCTTCAATTTAACTTAATAGAAGTTATCAAAACCATAAGATCGCAATGTAGTTTCAAATATCTCTCTAAACATCATAAGGTTACAAAACTGAGCAGATACATTTCTTGATTGACAAAAGATATCAATCTATAATTCGTTATTACAAGAAGCCCACAAATTTCTATCACCGCTAGCAATGTTATATCATCCATATTAACAACTGCTAGTTATGGTTAATAACTAGTTAGATCTGTTATTCCAAATCTGCCCTCGCAACTAATAAAAGATTCACGCACCTTAGGGCGTTTGATAAGAATTAGGGAGTTGTTTGAACGGGCAATCCTGAATCGAATATCAAATATGAACATCTTCTTTGAAGCAATTGTAAGCCACTTTTGGGAGACATTTGGGCTTAGCGTACGTGCGTGAAATAATTTTGAGAGGCAACCTATGGTCAAATTAATGAGAGGCAAAGAACGTGATTACGTGATCAGCAATACGTATATAACAATAGATAGGAAAACAGCCAAAGATGCTAAACAAATTAACATATTTAAGGTTGAATTTGCACATATTTTTCAGCCCACTACTAACAGTGATTCAAATTCAATACAAAAATTGTGAATAGTAGTTTGTTCGCTTTGTCACAACCAAAAAATTATTTATGAAAATCTGAGAGCGCAATTACCATTACTGTTTTCAAAAAATGGGGGGGGGGTGATTTCTGTGGTTGATAGCTTAGTGGGCGAACGGGTCAAGCTCAAAAAAGAAATAATTAATGGCCATCGACTGAAAGACGGCCATGAACTTCAGCCTTCCAAAAAATAATTCAGACAAACAAATTGGAATACTAGCAACCGCTGAGAAAAAGCAAAAAGGTTTAATTTCTAAAGGAATACCAAAACAAGAATTCAATATCTGAGTGCTCAGGGGAGAAATTTGACGAGTACAAAGACGGGCACACCAGTGAAAAATAAAAATAATCAGGAAGTTGTTCATGCTGGAGTCCACGATAATTTGAGCAGTCTGGGTGAACACGACCAATCTCACCCTTCGATTAACTTGCATAGGCTGTTAAAAGCTGGGACTACCCATCACAGCTAGAGTATAATTATAAAACTATATAATTATAGATGGAACCCAACGACGGGGTTAAAGGAGTTCCAGAGAAAACAAACAAACTGAAACCTATTCGATAAACCTGAGCAGTTTTTAAATTGACTCGAAAAAGCAAAAAAACATCGATAATTTGCGGACTAAACAAACAAAAATTGAGAACAAATTGAACAATTGATCATGATAACTTTCAATTATGGTTCAAATTTCATGTTTCTAGCTAAAGCGATTTAAAAAAAACGTTAGAACCGGATCTCGCTATTTCAAACGTAATTTTTTGCAATTCGTCCTTATCTTTCCATGCATTGATTTCATTTCTTATTGGGTCCTGTGATCTGCTATGGTCGCAAAATTATTATTGTACTCGCCACTTATTTGGTGAGACAACAACACAAATTCGGATCTGTTGTTGCTTCAGAAGCGTAAACTAAAAATACAGTTCTCGTCCAGCTGGCAACAATAATTTCAATGAGCGCGCATTTCTGCATGACTGCCTACAATCTAGCGTATATCTCACTCAGTCTTTGAACACTGATTGATTACTTCAGGGAACAGTAAAAAAAAATGTCACGACAAAGAGTAACTAATACACATCTTTTTTACTGGACATTACACAGTATTTCCTCATAGATGGTTTTTCCCTTTAGAATCTAATCGAGCTTAACAATTGAGTGGCTATACTGCATGCTTAGTCCAGACAACACAAGCTCTGCATGCCCTGGTTCTAAGGAGAATTCAGACACACAATTCCACAACGAGCTATGTCCCCTGCTGTGTAACGCACCTATGCTCTGGTCTTCAGGGCTTGCAATTTGTTCCTCTAAAGGTCTCATGAGACCTAAGTATCTGGCCAAAGCGGAGGTTCACGACAATGAGAGAAACCTATGGCAATAACTGCAGCATTACAAACACCCAAAAACTAAACTAAAAACATAGCCCAAAACTGTCGAATGAATTGCTCTAAAAAATCGGTCGTTGTTGGGAGGGTCCAAACAGTCTTCAGCACGGGCACTACCCAATTTGATTAAATTTTAAATGCTTTTATTACAGCTAATTTTACGACAAATTTTCGATTGCAAAAAAATGAACAATTTTGGCGCATTTTCTGCAAGACTTTTGGAAGTACGCTGTCACCAACTAAGTTATGCTGCTTTAAATTCTGAATGAGAGCAATTTAACACCCAAAACTGGCGAAGTCAAGGTTGGAAAAGTTGCTTGAAAAAAGATCAGACAAAAACGGGACAGATTTTAAAATGGGCAAAACTAAAAATTGCATAAAAATGACTAAAATATTTGCTCCAAACTCTAGAGAAATTACTGATACTTAGCTAATGAAAATTACTAAATATAAAGTGAAAATGGCAAACAAACATTAATTTTTGCCATTTTGTTTTTCAAAAACTGTATATCGGTTGATCAAAATTGATTGCAAGAAGAACCTACCCCAATATCTCAATGCGTTTGGAAAAAGAAACAAAAAAGGGCGGTCTTTAGGTAAAATTTATAATATTAAAGTGAAACTTACGGTTTTTCTTTCCAGCTACATCGCATTTTGGACACTAATTAAGATCCAGGATCCAGCAAATTAAATTGAATTTCAACAAATTGATATGATTTTCAAGGTCAGCTTGAAGGTTAACAAGACCAAAGTTTCCTCAAATTTTAAACCAATATGATATCGGAAGCTCGATAGCGCGTATTTAATAATCGTAATTAGCTATTTACTTTCATTTTAAGACGCCACAGATTTTCAGCAGTTTCCGTTCTTAAATTTAGATTCAACTTTGATATAAATTTGATATTAAACGCACCGATTAGATTGAAGAGATAGACGCTCGCTTGCGTTTAATAACATTTTCCGCTCGAATGACCAATATTGCGTGAACAAATGTCCCTCAATTTACGACCTCTCAACACCGGATCAAATAGCCAAAAATAACCAGAATTAACCTTTCGTGGACCTCAAGCAGACGGCGTGGTCAAAAGAACCAACGATTATAAAAATTAAATGAGATATAAAAGATCTGCACAAAACTGCATGCAAATACAAAAGAGCTGAGTAACTTACCATAATAATTATACAGACGACAGTGAATCAAACTTAATTTTACCACCAAATAAAGAAGCCATAAAAACAAACAACCAAAGATGATGCAAGTTAAACTTTCACACCATTCAAAAAAAATTCAAGGGCACTTCAAGCTCTGTTCACATCATATCGTGGGACAAATATTTTGCACTCTAGTAGCCACTCATCGCATGATAGATCGAGAGAAAAATCAACAGTCTCTAACTTACAGTGGCCAAACTTTCACGGGGTAAGTTCAGCAAAGAGGCTTCAGTTAAGTCATTAGAGGTTATTATAGAGCACTATAAGATTTTAGTGGGTGAATTAAACCATTGTCGGCGCAGTTTTCACTTGACTTTTAGTAGGAAACTGCCCCTCAAATTGAGTTCACAAAACAAATTAGATTAAAAGGTAAAAACTGAAGGACGTATAGAAGACACACACAGTACTTGCTTCAAACTTCATTCGAGAGCAATTAAGAATTAATTATTTTTGGAAGACGGTCAAAATTTATTTTGCAAAGTTGGCAGTGTATGGAAAAAATTCCAGGAATTCCAGGAAAAAATTTTTAAAATATAACCCACTCTTCGAAGGAATGAGCACTCCTAAAATATGAGGGGCCCTCAATCAAACAAGGCTGAACAAATAGAGCTAATACGGAAAAGGTGAACAAAGAACAATTGCACCCAACGATAGGGCAAAAATTTAAAAGATTAATTTTTCAAGAGGTCATGATGATTGTTTTCTTCAGGTTTAAATACACTTTTCTGCTGTGGAGTTTATATAGATCAACAACTGAGTGAAGCTCTCAAAAAAAACCCCTGAGCCTGATTTCAAGCGTCTAGAACAAATCCAAGATTCCCGATGACCACTCATGAAACAAATTTTGTTTTTTTTTTTTCAAATAAATGAAACAACAAAAAAGACTGGTGAGAATACGTATATTTCATTATTAATCTTTCAATTAAAAAAATTCCACAAAGCAGAACAAAATTTTCATTTCGCTCAATTTCGTGATATCAACACTCACTGAAGACATGAACACTCGCACAACTATATAACATTTAACAATTTTTTTAAATCAAAAAGCTTGAATTAACAATTAACTCGGTTGCCATGACTAGGTTTATCAAACAGCAGATCACCAGTTTAATGAATCTCAACAGTTCACTTCAGTTTTCCAGATATGAAATATATGTTTCTATTCGCCCCACTTTGGTCAGGTAAGAATAAAAACACCTAAAAGCATATAACTGAATAAACGTTCATAAAAATATGTGCAAACTTTATTTCTGACCAATTAACAATTTCATCCACATTTCGACAAGCGAATGGTCCTTATTACCACCCTGTCTTAGTCAGATAACATTATCAAAAATAAAAAAAAA
The DNA here is from genome assembly GCF_964194025.1 of Convolutriloba macropyga. Classification (NCBI taxonomy): domain Eukaryota; kingdom Metazoa; phylum Xenacoelomorpha; order Acoela; family Convolutidae; genus Convolutriloba; species Convolutriloba macropyga. Next base: position 44,641,188 of record NC_134482.1, on the reverse strand, counting down.
TTGTTTTGTAGTCAACAATATCACGAGTTGATCACTCATTTACACAACACAATCATTTGACTACAGAAAAACAACTATTGGCCCAAAGAGATACTTTCTCAAAAGTATCTGAAGAATAGATAAAGTTAGAGCTTTTACTTAATAGACACTTGAAATTATTGTTCCGACCCTCTTGAGGGGGGAGGAACTATATACTCAAATTGGTTTTTTTTTGTTCAGACAATTTTGACCTGTCGATATATTCATCGTACAGAGTTGTTAGTGATATCATTAAAAAGCCCCTCCAGCGTAGAATATGGAATTAAAGATTTTTTTTTTGAATTTCGTATTTTGCAGGGAGTTATCGATAGTTTCAATTTTTGCTAAAAATTGTAAAAATTGTAAATTGTATTTGTCAATTTTGCTAAAAATTGTAAAAAAATGTTGAAAATAGCAAAGTTAATTTCTTTTTTAGAGACAGAAAAAGTAGTATAGACATTTTTCATTTAATTTTTCTGGCTAAAATTTCGGCTAAAAATTTCAAAATTCAGCCTTTTTCATCAAAAATTGTCCCAAATAAGCTTCTTTAGTCCACTTTGATTAAATTTGCCCGAAGTATCCACCCCAAAGACAACAAACACAATCCATGTAAACTACAAAGACAGCGGCAGCTAGTTTCATTTCCACTTCCATTGAGGGTCGACTAGAATCAAAATTTTGCCATTTTTTGCCATTTTTACTCAAAAGCGCAGCATTTATTTTTAATTTTTAACTAAAAAAATATCTAGATCTAAAGTATTCGAAAAAATTGAGTGCTCTAAATGGACAAACAGCAGTAGCGGGGTTGGTTTTGGTGCAATATTGGACTGTTACAATCGATGAATAATTCGGATTGTAATCAGTCGGTCTTTTTTAAAAAAAATTTAAGAGCTTTTTATGTTAATTAAAGAACAGAACAATTCACATCAAAGCTCGCAGTTAATAGGTCCAAATGGCTTTCTTAGCAGTTTCAAATTATAGTATCGATTATCTTTACTCGAAAGACTTTGATCGTTTTGACTGTTCAAAAAGTTTGCTTTTTGAATGAACAATTGTTTATTGAACCTTGCCACGATTTTTCTCTTAATTTGGTCAACTTATAGCTTAGTGTCAGCAAAGAAAGAATGGTAATTCATCCTCTTCTTTTTACTGAATTAAATTTTATTTTTTGCGGTTTTACGCGTTAAGTTATGCTTTTCTGGCTTATCATTTTTTTTAATCTTTAGGTATTGGCCAATTTTTCTCGTTTTTTCACATTATCACATTATTGACAGTTCAAATATTGCATTATTGGCGTTCTAAAAAAGGCAAAATTGAACATAAAGTCTTGAAAGGCATATTATATGGTTTTAACGGCTTCGACACCCTTTCTCGCATAATTTAAATTGATTTTTTAAAATAGTCTTTAATTGTAGTTTTTACTTTGTCTTTTTAGTCGCATGAAATTACGTGGATAATGACATGTCTCATTGGCATTTCATGAAGGAATAAATGAGCTTTTGTTCTGGTTTGATTAGATAGCTGATTGCTTTGTTGACTTTGAAAACAATTGTTTTCAAAAATAAAACAACTCTTTTTAACGTTCTTTAACTTCTCGTTCTACTTAATTGTTCCATTTTAAAGCTAATGGCTTTCATGAATTTGAAAATAATTGTTTTAAAAAAAAACAAGTGCTAATTAATTTTGCCCTTTTTCTCCTTCTTACTTGTTACTCATTATCCTTAACGAGAAGGCCGATACAACATTTTTGGCGTTCGAGTAAGGCTCAATTGGACATATTTTGAGCCGCCAAATATGGCTTTACGGCTTCGACAACGTTTTCTCGCAAGTTTTAATTGAATTTTTTGTTGTTCATTTTGTAGCCGCTTAAAAAATTGATTATTGACAGGTCTTAATTCCCTTCGGGGGCGGGTGTAGAGGCGTGCGTGATCATAAAAATATTAGATGTTTTCAATTGCCATCTAATGGTTTTCCATACTTTGAAATTCATTGTTTTTATAAATTTAGGCTAGTTTGTTTTTCTGTTCTCTTTTGTCTTATTGTTACCGACCTTTTTTATTGAGTGGTCCCATATCTTTTTTAGTGAAATACAAGTTATTTTGTTTAGTTTCACCTTTATCCGACGCTATTTTGAGCTTGATGGTATGTTTTTTTTAAAATGGACAAAGTTTTGGATGCAATTCATGTTTGTTGTTATTGTTGTTTGATTTTGTTGTTAGTCTGGTTTAAAAATAGTTTGAAAATTTTGATAAAAGATTCGAAGAGACGCCCTAAGATTTGAAAGCTCATTTCAGACTTCGAATGCTGCGCAACAAAACAGTGTGAGACCCCGATTCACCCGCCATACAACTTTTTTTTGAATTCGTACAAGGTCAGATATGCTTTGCATGATTTCTTGTATTCGTGCAAGGATCATAGAAAACTTGTTAACTATTTTCTTTGACTTCATTTAAGTCAGATATGGAAAATTGGATTTCATTCAAGGATCATATATGATTTCTTTGGTTTCATAGAAGGATCGTATGAAAAAATCAAGTATGGACAGTATGAAATCATATATGATCCTTGTATGAAATCAAAGAAACTTCAATCCGGGATGTTTAGATTAGATCGAAATTCGTTTTCATCAAATAAAAAATGTGAACCACGAATTAAAGTTCAGAAAGTTCAGAAAATGTGAAGCACGCATTAAAATAACAAAAAGTTCAACTTACGACCGGGGCAAACTCCTACTTCTGATACTCTTCATGTCGTTCAGAATTCCAGAATATTCAAGAAAAATTTTTAAAATCTTTAAAAACAATTCTGTTCAAGTAAGCGCGTCTTCAAGTCTTTATATATTTCAAAAGGCGTGTCGGAATAAGATCGAATAAGAGCAACAATTTTGGTTTCGTTAACTTTATTGTGCTAAAACCTTCAGGAAAACTCAAAACAATAATAACGAACAAACTTTGATGACAAAAGTAACCCTTTCCCCGTAAACCAAGGATATAGTAATAACTAATAATCAACAATATAAGAAAAAGCCTTAACTGTAAGTCACGGTCATTAAACAAACTTAAGACAACTTCAAATTAGTACTAATAAAGGTAGCAGCAAATTTCAAACAGAGGAACAATGGGTTAGTGTTTGAAGCCAAAGGATTCGTTCTAATTTACGGTTCACAAAAGTCGAAAAGATAAATCAATCAACAATAGCCCTGCCAAACAAAATGTCAATTGATCTATAGCCACATAATATTGACATTATATAAACTTTTTGGTAGTATAGTCACTATCTCAAATGATTGATGTGTAACAAAATGTGACATTGAAAGGGGGTCAAGATATAACAAAAGTTGTCAAGTTATAAACCGAAGCTAGTTATAACCCGAACTTGGTTATAAACCGAAAGTTAGTAGCAGAACTGGGTAAATTGGTTCAACTGTATCTGTGCACAGTTGTCTAGACCAACTTTTGATCAGAAACTGCGGCAGAAAAATAGTTAACGTTTGAAAAATGTTTAATTTCTATCAAACAATTTTGCAGAAAGCATGCGCTAAATTTTAGATGCAAAGTTTAAGCTTTTTCAATTAACTCTGACCACCAAAACAGCTTAATGCGTTTCTAGCGCGGTGCATTAACAGAGTTTAATTACGGCAAGAAAGTTTTGAGCAAACATTAACAAAAACAATCATAAACCACAAAAGTACACAAAATAGAAGCAAAACAAGCAGAACTCTTTCGTGTATTTCAGGTCAGGTTGTTGTAACTTGAAGAGAGGTTTGTACATGTTTAAGTGTGGTCTCCATGTAGAATGACAGAGCATGAGATTGCGAAAATATAAACAGCCGTGCAGGTAAATTATCGTAAATAATAGGAAATGGAGACGCAGTAATAATTGGAAAACATCGAGATATAAAAACAGAAATGAAAAGTAATTCCTAAATTCAGATCTACGCAACTGGAACATGGCTCTAAAATTTTTGCAAGAGATCATGTTCTTTTGTCTCCTCCAAGATTTTGAATCCCAGTAAGGTAAAACGATTAGGTTTATGTTTACCTCAGCTCAGACTGGATCGTTTTGTGCTTCTGATATTAATATGTTTCCTAGATACTAAATTGCACTAAACTCCAAAAAATCAGCACCAAAAACTTTAATTTTTTAAAAAATTTAAAGATAATGGTTCTTAGCAACAACTAATATATTAATATATTTGATTCCGCGCAATCATCGCGATACCATAAAAAGAAAAATTTGCTGGACTGGGACATGCATGTCTTATAATTGGCAATTATTTGCTACCAACGTTTTTGACAGCAATTAAAATGTGACTGAACTCTATAGCTAAAATTCATTGCTTACGCCTACTGCTAGATTTCTATTGCTTGAAATCGCTCCAAGCAATTACCCATAAAAAACTTAATATAACTTAATAAAAAAATTAATATGGTGCAAAATAAAATTTACGCAGTAACATTTGACACAATGTGAGGTTGAAAAATGGTTGACATCACTGCAAGACCAGGATTTTGACGAGCTTTCGAAATCTACCAGGCTGAAATAACTACAATCCGATAAGTATGAACATGCATTTATCCGGCTATTCGATAGCATAAAACCAAAAACTTATTCTATCTTCCCTCTCACCGCCTCTTGGATGGCATTCAACTTCCACGACCCCTCCCCTCCATCCAATGAACAACAGATTAGATCATGGAAAAAAAATGAAAGAACCTATTCAGCAATCAGTTCAGTTTATATGTAATGTATTACGATTATGTAATGGTTAAGTGTCTCTGCTTGAAGTCACTGAGAACTTCTGGCGTTTATAGAGAACCGCGAAGTGGTTCGAGATATTAGTCAGAATTTCGAAGTGACTTCTGCAGAGTCACTTAACCATGCTTAAAACACCAAACGCGCACATTTTAAAATGACGAAAGTCAACGAAATTCAACTTCTGGCTAAGTAGCAACTTCTGGCATTTTAACTTCTGGCACTGCAGACTTTCGGCATTTTAAAATCTGCACGTGAGTGTTTTAATTAAATAATCACATTCCGAATTAAGAATTGGTGGGCCAAAATTCACGCCAAAATTAGAGCGCCAACTTTTGTATATTCTATTCCAATATTATGAATCTCCAAAAATAGCGTGCAAAACAATCAAGCATGCAACAATGCAAAATATGCTAATTTTTAGCTTTATTTGAATGCGAAATTTAAACCAGTTCTCTTTCACCATTCTAAGCCAACCCCCCCCCCCCCCGCCTCATCTACTCTCATCAGTCTGCTTCCTTTTCCCTTTTCACCCTATACACCCCAAGGTCTTTCCCAATTTCAAGGGAGGCAGTAATAGCCACTGTCACTTGCGCACGTGAACACACAGTGTCTCTACTGGCAAAAGTGAACGAATGACAAGGCTAATTGGACGGCCTTTCAACCACTATTCACCCTCACAGCATAAGAAAAATACACTTAAACAGATCAAAAAATTGCTGATGGGATAAAAATCTGCAATTTGCGAAAATCTGCAAAATATGCCAATCACAAGTAAACTGTAAAACGAGAAACAAATTATGAAGTAGCGGAGAAAATTGGTACATATTCTGCCCCCCCCCCTCCCCATAGCGTGTTGTTTGTTTGCTCACTGTGATGGGGGTGGAGAGCGTTAAAAAAACTGATAGAAAATTGCTCGCATTGAAGAAGTGTTGAAACGCTCACTGACTGATCAGTGATTTAAATACCGATGTCAGATTTGCCGGAATAATATTTTGATCAGATTTCCTATATTGCGATGTCCGATAGGACGTTATAAATCGTAGATAAGTTATAATCCGAAGAGAAGTTATAAATAAATAAATGTGTTTCTGCGTAATCGCAGCGGAGCAGCATTAGGCTTTCAGTCTGCAGTGTATTGACAGCAGCCTGTTCTCAGCTATCCTGTCTCAATTATTCCCCACATCTCAGACGGTTCATTTGGTGAGCATGAATGCTTTTTTTGCTAACTATGGCCACTTTTTTATGCTTCTGAGACGTTCACGTGGCACCATTATTGCAGCCAACATTGGACAGGCTATGGTCAACCTGAAGCTACGGTTAAGTAAGAGCTCATCCTCACACAGAAAGCTTCACGGAGGCAGGGGATTGAACTCTCAATCATTGGCGTGTGAATCACACACCTTACCTCTCGGCTATCACGCCACATTTATCATCATAAATCGCAGGGTTATCTCAATATATCAGAACTTTGAAGACAAAATCAAAAACAAACTTCGAATTGAGTATCGATCGGAATTACAAGTCAAAACTGAAACAAAATTGCATTCCCATTATTCAACAAAAAATACCCTTAATTTCGATGAATTTGCCCCGCATCTCATTTGAAAATTACGTTTGAGTAACAAAGTCAAAATCATGAAAAATATTTCTTTTGCCAATCTAATTTCCAAATAGATAGTACAAATAAAAGCAAAAAAATGCATACAATAAGCTCCCATTTATAAAAACAACTTAATGGAAACTTATGATGAAAGTCCCCAACAACAACTTAATTTCATGTGAATGAAGTGTTTCAATGGTGCTGCCACATTAAGAATTTCACCATTAAGTATAATTTTTGGAATATTAATTCAAAAACATTCAGATTAAATTTAAAGTAATAAAATCGTGATTTTTCAAGGTCTTTATCGTAGATTACTTTTTGTTTCAGAAAATTACATCTCAAAAGTGCCTATAAGAAGAAGCACTATCATTGCAGATCTGTATAGATAAAACTTCCATAGGAGATGATACATTTTGACGGTTAAAAAAGACCTGATTAGAGCAGTTTTATTGCATGAGATCAAACTATTGAATCGCTCGATCTTGTAGCAAGATTCGGATCTATTCTGTTTCGCCACGCCCCAGTGTTTTTTACCCCCCCCCCCCCCCCGTTACAAATTATGTATTTTTATATAGCATGTTACTATGTAAAAAAAATAGCACGTGCGCCTGGGGGCGTAAAAAATATTAGCCCACTAAGCTTGGGGGGGGGGGGCAAACAGAATAGATCCCAAGATTCACAGCACCACAGTATAAACGAAAAAGTAGGCAAATGCAAGAAAGAAATTCTCAAAATACTTCTCGCTTAAACAGCCTGATCAAATTATTTTATAGGCTTGCTTGAATATTGTTTGCCGAATTGTTTCACATTCATTTTGTGTATATTTTGGTTCAATGTATTGAGTTAGTTATGAATTGGAAACCAAGCCACAGGCCCAGAAAACCCATTATTAACGAATATTGAAAAGCAGTAGTCTAAACTGCTTAATTTACATCAACGTACGTGGTTTTAAATTCCGATTTCACATCCAATCTGTTATTGATAACATTATTCGATAGTTTAGTTGTCGGAAAACTTTTTCTCATTTTATTAACAGACACAATCATCACGCAAATCTATTAAGGTCAACTAAGCTATTGAAAAACGATGAATAAAAGGTGTAGTAGTCGTACCAAATAGTAATGAGATAGCCTGCTGTAAAAAAAGTAGTAAAGAGATATCAAAAAAGTCAAAAGGCAAAGACAGCAGCGTAAATTTATATGAACGAACACGCAGATAGATTTTTTCTGCTTCCAATCATTCAGAACTTTATCTCACAAGGACTTTTTTTTGTTTTTTCGATAAAGCAAACACGTTGTTTTTCTTTCTCCCACCAGCAAACCGAATTATTGGGTATTCTAAATCTGGCCTTCAAACTGAGACCAAACCAATTTAACTTTATTTAATATAGCTTCATTTTCAGGGCGAGTCTTTTTTCTCGTTTATGCATGAATAACTAAAAACAATCACCCTAAAGCATAGATATCAAGATGACATATACTATTTCGGGTTTGTCAAAATGGACACAAGAGAAACTAGTAAGCGAGGTGATGCAACTAAGAAATCAAAAAAGGGAGTCGCTTAACTTAGCAAACAAGAATCAAGAAAACAACCAAGAATTGGATAGACTTAAGCTCGAATTGAACATTAGAAAGAACTTTAATCAAGCTCAATCTAAAATTCCTTTGTTAAACAAAAACACCGCTTAGAGGATGTTTAAAGGAAAACAATTGAGAAAAATTTAGAGAATTTCGTCCCGTTGATAGTATAGTGTAAGCCAAAAAAATGGAAAAATTTATGACAATTCATTAAATTGTTTCCAGTATTTTGCATTTGAAAAAAAAAGGTACGACTACAAGAAGCTTGAAATGAGAAGACTTTCACTGAATGTGATGCGGACCTTCTCTTTCCTTAAAACTTTTCGGATTAGTTTTTGATTATCTAGATAAAACATGAAAACACTATCGTTTTTATTAAAACTATTGTAACTGCTACAGCCACATCACCAGTTTCTGATTAAAAAGTCCTTTTCTGAAAAAATTAGAGTATTAAAGAGTTATTTTGAAATCAGAGGTAATCGATTTGACTTCTGAATTGTCAAAAAAAATCTCAAAGAGATAGAAAAGGGACTGTTTAGTAAAAAAACACTTTTTAGGAAAAAACTGGACAAGATTTATTATAATTTAAGTGCTACTAATTTCTATTTCTTAATTGAAGGTAAGTCAGGCTTTTGGTTTCTCTAAAAACTCGTATATTTGTCCCAGTTGTTTTTGTTTCAAACTTCAGCTAAATAACTTGAGCTTTTTTTTCGTAACAACTCGATGCAAACAATATTTGGCGCTATAACAAACATAACCGACTAAACGTCGGAAGAATTGCTCTCGAACGACTAGTGGGAGCTCTGGTGAATTGCAGCCTGCTTCAGTAATGGGGAGGAGGAGGAGGAGGGAGGAGGTGGAGGGGAGCCTAAATGGGACTAAGAAGTTCAATAGTGGACCTCAAATAACCACACTAGAGGTTAACATATGCCACTATTAAGATTTAAAGTAAAAATGGCACACTTTTCAGTTGACTTTTAGTATCAAATTACCGCCAATTGAGTTCACCTGCTTGAAATTTTGATTGAGAGAGAACTTTAGATCACGCGAAACGCAAAAAGTCAAGGGCGTAAAAGTCAACCGAAAAGTCAAAATTTTCGAGGGAAAATTTTGCATAAAAAAGACACACACGCTCACAATAATTGCTGAGTTTCGTTCAAGAGCAATTAAACGTCTCTGAAAAATCATTTTTTATATATTGATTTGACATATATAATGAATTCAATTGCGATAGTGGGAAGTTTCTGCGCCACGCACAGAACAAGCGAGGTTTCTTGTTTCAGATTTTACTTCGAACAAACATAACCGACTAAACGTCGGAAGAATTGCTCTCGAACGACTAGTGGGAGCTCTAGTGAATTGCAACCTAATTCAGTCGTCGGGGGAGGAAGAGGAGGAGGGAGCGAGGGATGCGGAGCATTAATTGGACTAAGAAGTTCAATAGTGCGCTTTGAATAACCACACTAGAGTTTAAAATATACAACTATTAAGATTTAACCTAAAAATGGCCCACTTCTCAGTTGACTTTTTTTATCAAATTACAGCCACTTGAGTTCAGCTGCTTGAAACTGTAATTTAGAGAGAACTTTAGATCACGCAAAACGCAAAAAGTCAAGGGCGTAAAAGTCAATCGAAACGTCAAAATTGTCAAGGGAAAATTTTGCAAAAAAGACACACGTTTACAGTAATTGGTATGAACTTCGTTCAAGAGCAATTAAACGTCTCTGAAATATCGTTCTTTATATATTGATTTGAGATATATAAACATACCCGGCAGATTGCCGGAAAAAAGCCGCCGTTGATTCCAATAAGCATGATTGGGATTGAAAGAATAGATATTGAAAAAAGATTTTTGCACAAAAACAATTTTTAAGTCCGATTTATTTTGATGGCATTTCGTAGTTGAACATACTTCTGTTTCTTAGAGAGAGGCTACAGGAGCTACTATCAATACCAATAAGCATTAGAGAGAGAGGTAACTAATATTTATAGGAACGACGTTCAAATAGCGGGCATCAAAAAGTCAATCGAAACGTCAAAATTGTCAAGGGAAAATTTTGCAAAAAGACACACGTTTACAGTAATCGCTATGAACTTCGTTCCAGAGCAATTAAACGTCTCTGAAATATCGTTTTTTATTTATTGATTTGAGATATACAAACATACCCGGCAGATTGCCGGAAAAAAGCCGCCGTTGATTCCAAAAAGCATGATTGGGATTGAAAGAATAGATATTGAAAAAAAAGATTTTTGCACAAAAACAATTTTTAAGTCCGATTTATTTTGATGGCATTTCGTAGTTGAACATACTTCTGTTTCTTAGAGAGAGGCTACAGGAGCTACTATCAATACCAATAAGCATTAGAGAGAGGTAACTAATACTTATAGGAACGACGTTCAAATAGCGGGCATCAAAAATTGGGCTTTATGGGTTTATCCCGTTTCTATTTCTGACTTCAATTTTTTATACTGACTCTGTTCATTTTGCATTGCTTTGCTGAGCAACTGATGTTCAAAATCACTTTTAGCAGAATGAGAGAAGAGAGAAACTAGCCTAGAGAAGTCAAAAAGATTTCACGCAAAATGTTGAAAAAGCGGCAAAATGAAGTAAAGCGAAACAATTTTTTGCTCGACGAAGTAAAAAAACATAGCAGGACGAGTCCTGACAAACAATTCAAAGAATTTTCATTGACTTAACAAACAACTAGTCCTAGAACGGACAATGAGTGAATTGGAAAAACCATTTCTAAAAAAAATCAGATGAAAAAAAAACAAAAAAAGAAACAGAAAATCAATGTCAAAATGCTGCTAGGGAGAACAAAAAACCATTAGTGATATATGTAATTTTGATTCTAACAAAAAACTAGGTCCAGAATGAGCTGTGAATGGATTGGGAAAACTATTTAGAAAAAAAATCCGATCCAAAAAATCGAAAAAAACAGTAAAAATCAGAGTGAAATTGCCGCATGAGAACAAAAAACCACTACCGAGAAACCGAATTTTTGTTCAAACACCGTTTTCTCACTCTACTTAGCGAAAAATTTCACGCCGCAAAACCACTCGCTTTTTCGCTCCACTTCCTGTTTCGGCGTGACCAAAATCACTACTCCAATTTGACTTCAAAAATCATGAAAATGTGTGAACAGATCTTTAAAAAAAGACAGCGCCCCAATACAATTCAAATTCTTTGAATTGTAAAAAAAGACAGCGCCCCAATACAATTCAAATTCTTTGAATTGTAAAAAAAATAAGAGCGCTATAATAGCCGGTTGAGAAGATGAGGGCGGCTATTAATGAATTCAATTGCGATTGTGGGAACATTCTGCGCCACGCACAGAACAAGCGACGTTTCTTGTTTCAGATTTTACTTCGAACTTGAGCTATTTTGACTACCAATTGCGTAAGTAATTGAGCAAGAGAATATATAACCTATTCAATTGAAAAGGTGCGCATGGCGCATACGTTACTTCATTTTGTTGATTGGGCCACAAAATATGACACTCTTTTCCGGTATTGACTAAGAGTTTTGACTGTCAAAAAGTCTTTACGCTACCAAACTTTGATGAATTTAGCCAACGGCCTATTTCTAAGTGTATATCAAATCTCATTTCAATAAATCACAAGGTCGTTGGAAAATTTACTTGGGTATGCTGTCAGGCCGAGCTCCTACTGGCCTCTTCGCAAACTTTTTTATGGAGATGGGCGGAGAACGCTTAAGGAAAAGGCCTACCTTAAGCTATTAAAAAAAATTATGCCGCGTACGTTTTGCCTGAGAAGTAGAACTCTAAAATGACCAATCACAGGTCCAGATTTAATCTACTTGGTCATTCTTTTTGACCTGTCTTTTTGACAAAATTTCTATTTTTTTGGACGACAACTAAACCCATTATCTCGTACCTGTATCACAAAAATGATACGCCACATTTTGAGATCTTTGTGAAATCTTTAATTGGGCATGAGCATACCGTTCTATACAAAAATATGCCAATACTTTTTACAAATACTTTTTAATCGCAGCGCGAGCTGCTTAAGATGAAGAGGCAGTAAGATATTCGCTACTGATTGCGCATCTAAAAAGCATTAGAAATCTATTTTAAAACACTGGGGTAGAATTCAAGAGATATGCTATGCAAATATAAAAAGTATTTGCTAAGAATTTGTTCAATCATAAAAATTATCCATGATTTTTATATAGCACGTGCTGCTTCGTTGTGTTTTACCTAATATCTCAAGACTAATTTGTCTCCAAAAGACTTAAGTGTACTACCGCTGCATCAAAATAGTTCCCTAATTTCAGTTAAAAAAATTGAGCATAAGTTCGTCTCAAACGCCAACTAAAGTGAAAAAATTTGAATAACGGGATTTGAACGGAACTTGAAAAACTGCGTCACAACTATAAATAATGTTTATAATATCAAAAAGGAACTTACTATCGGTTAAATTAACCAAAAAACTTACCTCAACACCGCCCGCATTTTGACGCTTTTCCCACTAGATAAGTTCTCTGATTGTATTGTATTCAGACACAAGTCGATAAAGGTATGGAAAAACTTCCCACCAGAGTAAAATGAAAAGTGAAAGGAAGCGCCAAGTGAATTATCTTTCCCTATTTCCTTAAAAAATACAAAATTTCACTATTGTCCTGTGAAAACCGCGTGACCAAATTGCCCAAAATACTACCAAGCAAGGATAAAATGTGATTAAATTGGGTAAAAACAGTAACCCACAGTTTGATCAGTTACGAATTGGGGGTTGAAATAGGAACAGACCCACATTAATATCTGTTATAGGAAGTTCTCTATAGACAAGCCGAAGGAGATTAAGGTAATAAAAAGCATATATTATACGGAAATCAATACATAGATTGGCACTTTGAAACGTTTGCTGACGAATATTGATTGTAGAGAACAACGTTGTGATAAATCGGGTATCAAAATTTGAGTGATTAAATGGAAATCGAATTTTGTTTTTATTCTTTCAGTCAAAGATGACGAAATTATGTGCATCTACGAACAAGGTCAAAGCAGATGCTTTACATCAGATAATGAATAGAGTTTCATAGATTAATAATCATAACTGAATAGATATCTATTTGGCCGAAAGTGCAGATTAAAACAATCATTTACCATGAAAGTTTGATACATGTTGGTATCTTTCACGATATATGTTGAATTCATTTCTTTGAAATCTTTGAACCCGCACAACAGTAGCACAAAAAATCGATATTTACTTTGGACCAATTCCGGGCTGAAAAACAGCGCCTGTTAAAACAAACCTATCGATGTACTAAATAAACAAATGCTGTATACGATGCATTGAATTCAAGCCCAGTAGAGCAGATGAAAGAATATGTTCAACTCACACTCGATTGCGAGGGTAACTAAGTGAATAAAAACATGAATTGAAATAAAATACCATACGAACTTGCAATAACAATTTGTGTTAAAATTTTGAAAGCTGGAAATTTCATTTGACCCAACTTTCAAAAGTAATAAATGCAAACATCAAATACATTCAAGGCTTCAAAATAACCCCTTCCCCAGTTTAGTGGGTATATAAATTCAACGACCCCTGGGGCTTGTGCTATTTTTTTTTTACAAAAACACGTGCTATATAACAACACATTTTGTCCTTGGGGGTCATGGAAAACATCGGGGGAGCAGAATAGAATCCAAATGAGATAAAAATTACAGTTCGGCTAAGTGACGCATTACTTTTTTCGAAGGTTGTCCTCAAAAAGCTAATATGTCACAAATCGTCCTAATTTATCGGCATATTTCACACATGGCATGATTTACTTTATACGACATTTCCTATTTGCATTTTGGTGAATAAGATTAGACAGTTCTGATCGTACGCAAATATAATAGGTAGGATGAGAGCTGAAGATATTTCAGTAAGATCTTTTGTAGTAACAAGCAGTCAAGTGCGACGATACTCGACACCAACGGTTCACAAGCATATATAAAACTTTGCAGTACAAATTGGAAGAAAAAAGAGTTTGACAAGTGCTGTCGATGAACCATTGTCAAACAGAGGAGGCTGTTTTCTTAAATCACCTTAAAATTTATCTTCAATTTGATTTAAAATTACTATACGTTTACAATTACTTAAGAGTTTTAGAGAAAATTCCCCGATTAACGGTCAACAAGTCGTTTTCCCCCCCAAACTATCTCAACGTTCAACGGCTGGTAGGCCATTATTTTCACTCAATTAATGTATGTTTTCAAGGGCAAACATAATAGAACACCTCCAGCAAAAAACAAACCCTGTTATTTAAAAAGAAGACATTACAAAATTCGATAACATGATTTTAAAAAATTGAAGAATTTACCTTAAATGGAGTAATTAACGTGCAAAATTTTCTATGTGAAAATTTCTATTTCAGCAAACTTTTATGGTAACTATTTTAGACGAGAGCAGGAATTTCTAACGTATTACACATACATACACACAAGACTTACCTTGATAATTTCCACTCATCATCGCTTGAGATATTTGCAGTCTTTTGTTCTCGACTAATTTTCTGTCAATTAACGGCGATCGATTTGCCTTCAAATGTGAGAAAACAATACGTGCTCCAATTTGAAATGATTTCAAGTGATGCGAAACAATATTTTCTAATTTGAAGTAAAAGTCCCTTGTAAAAAGCCCCGAAAGAAATCACGCAAAACGAATATCAATTTTAGCAGAACTAATTCAAATCTCAATTTTTTTCAATGAATATAGAACAGTAAAGAATAATCGTGCATGAAAGCAAAAAACCGCAAATTTATTATTTAAAAGACTCGAACTTATGGCTAAAATTATTCAATAATACTACAAGAGGCTGCGCTTAAAGAGTCGAATCGTAAAAAGTAGTTTAAGCAAAAAGCTTTTTAACAAAAAAGCAGCGCTGTAATTCTTTTACGCGCTATGAAGCGTGGTATATGTACAAAATAATGGCAACGGAGTATTGAATTTTTCCACTAAAAATGGCTGCGGCGCTCGGAAAGAAAGAAAGAATAATAAATACACCATGTAAAATGGTACTATTTCGATGGTGCATTTTTGTTTGCATAGTCATCGTTTTATTAAATTTGAAACTATCGTTTAATAGACTACGTGTAATGGGTTATGAGTCATGCGTACTACTTTATAGGACTGTTTTATAAACAGAGTTCAATATTTACAAATTCAAAGACAAGAAGGCGCTTCTTTCATTGAGAGGTAATTATTTATTCAACAGAGTGAACAGCGAAAAATCAACGTTATCAATCAATGAGTTCAAGAAAGGAATTTCATCTTGTAGAAACGTCATCATGATGATAATTTTACAAGACAATTGATGAATTCACGTAAAAGAAGGGTGCATCAGGCAAAGAGTCGCCAAAATAAGGCGGAAAAAAGGCCAAACTCAAATTAGTCTTCATCAGAAATTTCGAGTTCATTAAAAATTCGCGACAACACTTTCAGAAAACACAATATTTATTCATTTGACTTCTTTTTATCTAAGCGGGACCACTCAATATTTGGAATTCACTAAAAGAAAACAGAATTGACGGTAAATGGGACAAGAAAAACGCAAAGAAAAATATTTGAGAAAGAAAAGACCCAAAATACAAGCCAATTCTTAATTGATGGCAAAAATCTAATATGAAACCAAAACTGCAAGGCTGTTAAAAACTGTCATTGTCCTAATTAATTGAGCATTAATTATTTTGGGGAAAGAAATTCTTAATATATTCTTAAACCATTATCAAAACAAATGATGTATTCTTGATAATAATTTAATCCAATTAGCGAGAGGCCACCAGGTTGTTAAATCCGGAACTTTCAAAGGGTCTGAAGTGCTACCGAGTGCAACAACTCTATCAGTCCCAAGTCGCAGTTTCCTCCGGTGAGATAATTCCAGTTTTTAGTTCTGTGGTAGTCTATAAAGAGACGTTGTATACTGCTTTTTTGATCAGTTTTTCCCAAGCTCGAAAATGAAGTACAATTTAAGAAAAGAAGCTTCTGAAAATTTACCTCAGAGATCAAATATTTCTTCTGAAACCGAGGTAAATTACAAAACAAGCAGTGGTCTAACTCAACAGATGTCCAGTTTACAACAGAAAATGAAAACCACATTTCACCTGGCTGTTTTATTTTTTTCCTGACACAGCCGACAAAATATACAAGATAAAGGTACTGCAACATTTTTTTTGGAAAAAAACGAAAAAAGATACATCGGATGGGACCCTGATTACGACTCATGGATCAACTCAAAATCGAGATGGTCAAATTGGTTTTTCAAAAAAACCTTTTCAGTAAATTGAAAGAATCTTCAAGGAGCTATCAGACCAAGTGGACGATCTGCAAATCAATGCTGAGAGCGAACTCTAAATAGACGAGGCATTAGCTGGTTTGAACTTCGAAAAAGTAAAACAATAACCTTCCTCACAAAGACACTGCTGCTCACTAAAAGTCCCAACTATCCACTATGTCCCTATCAAAGTACGGTATGAATGGTCAGAATTTTTCTCTGACGTCATTACTGATTGCATTGAAGATCAGAATACAGAACTAAATCGGACAAAATTGATTGGATCATCTAATTGCATATTAAGTGGCATTAACAGAGGAGGGAAAAAGCGCTGGACATTGGAGGGCTATGGAACGTAGCTTGCACTTTGAAGCAATCAAAACTATCAAAAGATAAACATTGAAGAGATTATCAAACGTGCAAACAATTAAAGCTTTCAGTCCAATATGGCAGAGCAGCACAAGTTTTGGCTTCTGAAGATTTTGCACCGGTCAAGAAGGCAACTCTTGATGCTTTTAGAAAAAATTGCATCCTACTGAAAAACCTAGTGTAGTCCAAAAAATTTCACAACAAGTTTATCAATTCAGTCAGCAAAATGTTATGGAGACGATGAACTCGTTTTCAAAGTTTTCAGCAGTTGGTCCATCAAAAATGTTCCCCGAACATCTTTTGCATGCTGTACAGTGTACAGTTTCAGTTCAGTCAGTGCTTTGAGAGTACTGACTAAGCTAGTAAACAAATTGCCGTGCTTCCCCACAAGCTCTGTGTAGTGAGTCGCTATAAGCATTGTTAAAAAAGAAAGGCGACATTCACCCTATTGCAGTCGGAGAAGTCTTGAGGAGGCTAAAAGCTAAATGTCTAGCCAATGAAACAAAAGAAACAAACGACCTCTGGCAAAGCTTGCAATTGGGTGTTGGAGCGAAGGATGGAGCGAAAGCCATTATTATTTCGACTACGCTTTCGTATTAAAAAATACTCACCTTGTCAAGTTGCTCGGGTATTTTGCCAGCAGACTTTTGCAATGCATTCCATTCTATAAAGCGCAGTAAAATGCTAAAAGCGGTTGCCAATTCAATGCCGGGCATTGCCGGTTACACCAATTTCTGTTACTGACAACACAGCCAATTATTCAATGACAAATTTGCTGCCAGTAGTGAAAGCTGTATCTAACAAGACGACCCCTTGGTCCCTTTGCTTTTTTCTCTGACGCTCTGGCCCTTGACAGAGAAAATCAGAATGCTAGCCAAATCTTCAACATTCTTGGTATCTAGATGACAGTATCCTGGTGAGCTCAAAAGAGGATATCAATAGATCCTGGAACTTGAGAATAATCTCCCAAGAGAATGAGAATATCCTCGGAATTGTTCTTCCAGGAGAATCCTGGACTCAAGCAACCCTACGGATAACGCCATGCCAAGACCAGTATAAAGCATCACACGTTGGTTCTGCTTTGTCTTGATCTTGTTTCAAAAATAACCGCTGACAATCCAGAAAAACTGCAAGGTTTTTTCAGGAACGTTATTCCTGTATAGCACAACGGGACATTCCATGCTTTTCGCAAAAGACAATCCAACCAGCTCTTGGTAATAAAAAGTCTCTTGGTCTCAAAGAGAATCTAGCTTCTGAAAGAGAATCCGTCCGACTTCTCTCATTGCCTGTTCGACATGCAGGAGCATGGTTGTCTGCTCCCCCTATTCCAGTTCCTGGGCTCCATATGGCACCAATTTGTGTAGAGTTAGTGCAAAACACAGGTTGGGTGTCTCTGTCGGCAACGCAGAAAGGAGGTGCCCGGTCTGTAAAGCAGGAGTTCTTGCCATCTATGGTAATCGCGGTCGAGGAAACGCACTTGCAAGACATGGCCGGATTCGAGATAAATTAGTGTCTGCTTGCTCATCTGCGATCCTCTCATCAGTAGTGGAAAAAAGCACCTCATTCCAGTAAGCCAATCACGCCCCAGAGACAACTTTGTCCCGGCTTGGAAAACGGGGAAACCTGCTGCATTTGTTGTAAATGTTACTTCGACGCTGCAATCCAATTCTCTCACTCATTGCGGCTACGGAGGCAGGACACGCACTTGATGCGGCAGATGAACGAAAATATTGCCTGCCTCCACGACAATAACTGCTCAAAATTGGGAATCACATTTAATCCTCTAGGAATCGAAGTCCTGGGCGGAATATTGGCAACTTTCAAAAAAAAACAATCAAGCTGTTGGCTGTGTTAATTGACAATCGTTCTCTCCATGTGCAGGGGTTGTCTATAGCATTCAAAAAAACTCATACAATCCTTATCAATCAACGCTATTCAGGGATCAGTAACAATGTTATTAGCACGAGCTCCCTAGCTGACTGTTTCATATTCTAAATACTCGCCGAAGCAGAGTGGAGATTGCTTGATCCATTGTAGGGATATTGACAAAAATTTTTACATAAACTTTTTTCTCGCCCAATGAGCTGGGAGTGAAAACTGAAGATGTCATCAAACTCTTTTAAAAAACTAAGTGCACCCTGTCAAATTTTTTTCTCTTTTCTTCCGAGTGACCAAAACTCTATTAACCAAGCTGATCTTTGGAATTAAAATAACACAAACAATGTCTGGTAAATCATGCAATGCAAGAAGAAAATGGCCAAATTCATCTTCAGCAGCATTCATCTGTCCGAAAAGTTCAGCTTCGCTTTCCTGATTTGGACACCAATAGCCAACAACTTTTGAATGAATTTTACTGATCGCTTGGCTTCAATTCTCATAGTTAGTTGCAGTAATCACTGCAAACTGGATTAAATTAAGACCGTTGAATATTTTTTACTTCAGTTCAAAAGTCACTTGAAACCAACTTCGTAATAGGAAAAACAGCTTACAGAATTGCGAAAATTGTCGTTAAATTTGATAAATGACATGAATTTAGTTTAAATTGGCGCAACCACGCGATTATGAGAAGAATGCCACTAATTTAACATAGCCTCTCACCTTTAACTTTTACAGGCCTTCAGTTGTCAAAAAGCACAATCACACAAACAAAAAATATGGATAAACAGGATGAGTTTACATTCAATGATGTAAATAAAATCAGCTGACAAAGGGCTACTTTTTCGTGGCTTCCTGCTGACATTTAATAGCTACTCAAATGAGATCTAATCAAACGAGATAAGAATGCACAGCACAATAGGGAACAGGGTAGTTATATAAGGAAGAGAATAGAACGTGCAAGGGGTAATTACTGCGAACGGGGCAAATGAACCGGACCCACGTCAAACCATATTGCCTCAATACATGTCAACGACAGCCTGGTTTATAATTCAAAAAGAGCTCAATAAACCTAATGCTTAATTAGCCGATTCCTACCTTTAAAAAAGTATCCAAAAATTATATTCTAAAAACGACTTGTCTCAAAATTGTCTCGATATTATTTTAAGAAAGTTGTGAATGGTTTTTATCTATTAAAAATTTTCCAATTTGAAATTTTTCAAAATTATGATTGACAATTTAGTTAAAAAATCATGGGTTTTCAGAATTAAACGGACGATAAAATGTATGCAAACTTTTTATTTTCAGTTCAAACACAGCTTTATTCATACTTATGATGAAAAAAACAGAACACGTTTTACTGAATTAAATCTTTAAGCAAAAAGCACAAGATTTCTCAACGTGTTATTCAACTTTTCAAAGAATACAGAAAACAGTTAAATCACAAAAAAAAACAGAAGCATTCAATTTTCGAACAATAATACGTTCTGCTTGCAGACCAAATTAGCATTCAAATTACCCTATCTATCGAGGCACGAGTATTGTAAAAGGACAAAGAAAAGCCCCTTTTCCTTCAAAATCACAAATTTCAAGCAAAAGCCTGTACTTTATATGGATAAGGGCGTATTTTGTATTAAAAATTCATAACACACCCTCAATATATCACACGATAGGATCCAGTATTAGAACGGATGGCTTGCCTTAATCTACAATTTTGCGGAAAATAAACCCAAATTATGTAACTGAAAAAAAAAAGAGAAATATAATACAATGGCATGACATCTCTATGAACACTAATGGAAGAATAAAAGTGTTGCAATTTCATTTTCTTCAATTTGAATAATTAAACACGACGAGAAACCGAACAATAGGTAGCAGTATTAAGAGGTATATCTACGCAACAATGCCAATATAGTATTCGAGCTTTGGATCTTTTGAAAAGGGCTTTCAAAATAATCGCATCACTTTTGATATCGACTAGAGGTGAATTTTAATTTTAGGTTTACTGGTCTCAAATATACGGCAACGAACTGCAAGTTCCATTCAGTTGAAAGGTTCATCAACTAGCTCTCTTAACTTTACTCAAGAGAATCTATGAACATCTATCGATAAAAACTGGTAAAAATTTTTAAAAAATGTCTCGGAGAGAAATCAGAAACAAGTTTACATTTTCTAAGTGAATAAAAGATTTGTTTTCAATAACATGAAAGAAAAAACTAAACCATTTTTTGCAATAATACATGTTCACAACCGAAAAACAGAGAAACATATCAACTCAAAGAACAAGTAAACAATTAACGACTATTTAATTCGCTATACAAAATCAAAAATAGTTCACGCAGCCAAACTCATACAATCAAAACAGCTCCCAAAGAATTAGCCAAACCAGTTCAAATATTTGAAAAAGTAGCATAGAAAGAAGACTGGTTTAGAGCAGCTAAAACAGCCCTGGCCCTTTACAGAGAAAATTCAGGAATCTTCGCCAAATCTTCAACATTCCTGGTATCTAGATGAGAGTATCCTGGTGGATCAGAAGACGATCTCAATAGATCCTGGAACTTGAAAATATTCTCTCAAGAGAATATAAGATTATCCTCGGAAATGTTCTTCCAGAATCCTGGACTCAAGCAACCCTGCCCAAATCGCTATCAGCGTTGGGTGTTCGCAAATGCCAAATCTGTTTTGTCTTGAAGATCTTGTTTCAAAAATAACAGGTGAGAATCCAAAAAACTGCAAGGTTTTTCAGGAACTTTATTCAAGTATAGCAAAACTGGACATTCCATACTTTTTGCAAAAGACAATCCAACAAGCTCTTGATAACAAAAAAGTCTCTTGGTCTCAAAGAGAATCTAGCTTCTGAAAGAAAATCCGCCCGACTTCTCTCATTGTCTATTCGACATGCTGAAGCATGGTTGTCTGCTCCCCAATTCCAGTTCTTGGGCTCCAAATGTGCTTAGAGTTAGTGCAAAATACAGGCTGGGTGTCCCTGTTTGCAACGCAGAAAGGAGGTGCCCGTTCTGTAAAGCAGGAGTTCTAGTCATCTATCGTGAACACGGTCAAGGAAACGCACATGCAAGACATGACTGGATTCGAGACAAATTAGTGTCTGTTTGCTCATCTGCAATCCTCTCATCAGTAGTGGAAAAAAGCAACTCATTCCAGAAAGCCAATCACGCTCCGGAGACAACTTTGCCCCGGCTGGGAAAACCTGCTGCATTTGATGTAATTGTTACTTCGTCGCTGCAATCCAGTTCTCTCACAAATGCGGTTACAGAGGCAGTATACGCACTTGATGCGGCAGACAAACGAAAATATTGCCTGGCTCCACGACGATAGCTGCTCAAAAATGGGAATCACATTTGTTTCTCTTGCAATCGAAGTCCTTGGCAGAATATCAGCAACTTTCAAAAAAGCACTCAGGCGGTTGGCTGTGTTAAGTGACAATTGTTCTCTCCAGGTACGAGGTTGTCTATAGCATTCAATAAACTCATACAATCCTTATCAATCACCGCTATTCGGCGATCAGTAACAATGTTGTTATCACGAGCTCCCTAGCTGACTGTTTTATATTCTAAATGCTCGCCCATACAGAGGGGAGATTGCTTGATCCATTGTAGGAATATTGACAAAAACTTTTACGAAAAATTTTCCCCACCCAAAAAAAAATTTCACAACTGAAAAATAATCTGATGGAGAAACATATCAACTCAAAAGTAAACAAATAACGACTATTTAGTTCGCTTTATAAAATCAAAAATAGTTCACGCAGCCAAACTCATACAATCAAAACAGCTCCCAAAGAATTAGCCACACCAGTTCAAATATTCGAAAAAGTAACATAGAAAGAACAACTGTATAGAGCAGCTAAAACCGTCTATTCGTCAATGCAGAACAAAAAACCGTTAGAAATAGAAAAATTGACGAAACGCGTTGAAAAAAAGGTAGAAACGGTGCAAACAACTCTGACCAGCAAGCAGCATAACCAGATTTTTATCCTCTCAAAGTACTTGTGCCCCCAAAGTTATTAAGACCATTAAACTTCAGTATACTTTTCTCAACGCAGTAATCGCAAGACGAAAAAATAAATAAGACTTAATCGAGAAGAAATCATCAAAAAGTCGCAAGTTTTTACGACCAGAAGCACAAATATTTTGTCCCCGTATTGTGCATTTCCTAAAGTTGGTCATTTAAACGTCTAGTTGTTGAAAGAGACCACTCCACACCCAAACTTTACCCAAGGTTCACGCTTTCAATTGTGTGATAAGTTATGAGACACACTGCTTACATTGATCTTTCTCCATTTTTTGTAAGTTTTGCTTTTGAACAGGACGTCCTTGCATTTGTTAATTGATGTTTAAAAAAATTAACCCCTAAAATACAGAAAAACAACCTGCGAATTTCGGCAAATTCTAGATAGATGAAAAGTGCTGTAGAATTTCAAGAAAGTCAAATGTTTTTAAATTTTTGGAAATGCTTGGAAATTTTTGGAAAAGTTACTTTGGTCACCATGCTTTATTAATAAACGCCTTAAATAAAACTCCTTTGTTTACATTGAATGAGATTTGGGTAACATTCAGTGACCTTAAGATTAGCGCTTAAACTTTCAAAATGGTAAGTTAATTCAACTTAAATAACTTAATCAATTTAAAACTAATTTCTAATTAGTTTTAGACAACTTAGTGCACATAAAAGCAGCAAAAACACTTTAGTTTTAGACAATTTAATGTACATAAAAGCAGCGCCATGAGCGTGCTAACACGATCCCTTTTTGAGACTAGCAGGGTGCTCAAAAATAAACCGAAAAAGTCCTAAGCAAGAGCTTCGCAAAATAGATTCCCTCAGCATACAACTTGCAAAATAGATTCCCTCAGCAGTTATAACAAAATGCTAAATTATGATGAACTTGCACAAACAACAACTCACATACATAGCTGGCAAATTGCCAGAAAATAGCCGCAACAGCGTCATATCTCTGTAGTCTCAAAAAGACGGTAAAAAGACAGACCAAAAAAGAAACTTATTCTTTCCATTAAGCGCTGAGATGTTAAATTTTGATTTAAAATCTATATAATTTATTGCTGTTTCTATTTGCTGCTCTTAAATAGCCTTCAATTAGAGTGACAAGCACTCATTTGACCTTATCTCTTTGAATTAAAGCAAAAAAGTCAATTTTAGAGTGAGGAAGTCATTTTTAAGAGTGAGGTGTCACGTGTGACCAAAAATTTAATCACGCAAATGAACAAAAAAACTCGCTCCACTAAGAGTGAAAAATGACGTCACGCACGCAAATCAGTTGAAATTGCATGAACGAATGAACAAAAAGCAGATTTGACGTGGTTGTGACGTCATATGGTCGTAACAAAAATCATGACGACGAAATAAATAAAACATAGCAGGACAAGTCCTGACGTACAATTCAAAGAATTTTCATTGACTAAACAGAAACGAAAACTAGACCAAGAACGGACTAAGAATGGATTGGGAAAACCATTTAGAAAAAAATCCGATCCAAAAAATCGAAAAAACAGAAAAAATCAAAGCGAAATTGCCGCATGTGAACAAAAAAACCACTAGCGAGAAAGCGAATTTTTGTTCAAACACCGTTTTCTCACTCTACTTTAAATTTAGAGCGAAAAAATTTCACGCCACAAAACCACTCGCTTTTTCGCTCCACTTCCTGTTTCGGCGTGACCAAAATCACTATTCCAATTTGACTTCAAAAATCATGAAAATGTGTGAACAGATCTTAAAAAAAAAGACAGCGCCCCAATACAATTCAAATTCTTTGAATTGTAAAAAAGCCAAGAGCACCGCAATATAGCTCCGCTCAGCTTACAGCTTCGCAGCTATAAAAAGTTAGGTGCTTTGAAATTCAAATCACAAATTTTCAAGAAAAAGGTTGAGCCAAATTGTTTTGTTTTACCATTTTACATTCTTTGAGGTATTTTCAAGAAGAATTTGTTCGAATCAAGCTCGGATACATTGTAAAAAACCAAGAGAAGGCCAATAATAGCCTCAGCTATCGCTTCGCGGCTATTAAAAAACAAACAGAATTACGCCCACTAAAACTAAGAAATCGCTTCTACAAAATGACTCAGAGAAATTAAATGGTATTCGTATTTGTCATTAATTGCAATTTTTTTTTCGTGATTCAAGAAAATTCTCGAAATTGAAATCAATAATCTTTGAATCCAGTAAAAGTGTTGCATTTGCAAATCTTTTGCAGGTTGGCATCGAGCTACGTTTTGGAGGCTGGCAACGGGTTGGCAACGTTTCTTTACAAAGCCACATTTTATTTGCAGTAAAGTTTCATCCGGTAGCAAAAAATAGTTTTCAAACAAATTGCTTTGATGTACAAACCAGCTGGGGCCTGGGATCTAGCATTAGGGCGAGGAGGACGGGTTCGTGGGGGTGAAGAGCTAGGGGATCGATCTTGGAGGGCTGGACGAGAGGGGGGGGGGTTCAAATAGCCAGGTGGAGGATGTTGGACGGGGGTAAAGAACCGTTTTTGAGGACGAACCATTTTTGAGGACGAAAATTTAAGGGTCAGACGAAAAATTGCATACGACCACAGGACTAATATAATTGCTAAAGGCTTCGTTTGAGAGCTATTAATTACCCAAATGGGATCTAAATAATTAGTCATATATTATATCTGCTCAAATCGCACAATCACCAGTTCCAAGTGTAAAAAAAACAGACATTGAATGAAAATTTTGATCTAACCTTCCGAAAATAAGCTCATTGGCACAGATGAGCGATTCAGCGTCCATATCTCCCACAAACGTAATTTCCCGGCGATATTTGACGCAATGAAACTAGTATTTAGGCTAAGATCTAAACCAAGGAATATAATGTTTGACGCGAGATAAGAGATCTGATTATGACGCGGAATAAACTACCACGCACACCTGTTTACAGAGTAAAAGCGGTTGAGTTGGCTTTCCATTGGGAATTAAATTCCCCTTTGGTCAAAGAGTGCCCTGGTGTTTTGATCACGATTTTACACTCAAAAACACAGCCGCCTGGCAATACAATGGAAAGCGAGGCATTTCAAATGAAGTTTCCAACTCAACCAAAATGTGCAAGTTCACACAAAAGCTTCGGGTACTTGTTCTTAAAAGTGCGTAAGAAATATACCTCAAAATCTTGGCGATTTCGCTGAAACCCACGCGAGGGTTTATAGTACACAATAATTGTGGTTCGAATACGGGCCTGTGAACGAGTAATCGAATGGCTAGTAAACCGAGAAAAGATTATTTTATTAAACCGAAACATGATTCTTGTCAATAATAGCTTATGATTGGGTTCTAATGAAAAATTTGTTCATAATATTTGGTTTATCAGTGACTTGTATTTTTCTTAATTGTCAGTTTTTTTCGCCTTTGCGAACAATTTATAATTTTTTATTATAAAACTTGCGTTATCTTTTAGGAAAAGCTTCAAACTACTTTGTCTGATTTACAGTACTTAGATTTCGACCAAATACCTTTCTATTTTCTGTCGCTTTACAATACAATACAATCTACGATACCTACCAGAGCTGTAATTAAAGTACCCACACGGAAATACTTCCCACGCAAGATACATGTGCAACTCGAAACCTGGGCAGGTACCATTTTCAACTACAAAGAACGGATAGGATAACATGCGAACTTATTTAACTAAAAGTTAAGAATAGAAAAGTTTAAAGCATGATTGAAGCCTTTTGCCCAATGTCGTAGAACGCTACAGATACGTCGACCAGATTTCAGAATCCCCTATTCGTTTGTACAAAACAATACCTGTTGACTCAGCTGTTTAGAATTCTACCACCACTGAGCTTCAAATCTGCAGTTACAAGAACCTAGATCGCCCTTGATTTTGGTGACAAAACATTAATCTCGAGGCCTTGGTCGGGATTATTTGAAACTCAGAAAACGTGCAAGATGATTTTGGTATAATGCCGGATAAACTCGAAAAAATTTCCAAAAAGTTCCACCACCAAAAGGAGGCCCGGATGAGCGTGTTCGCACGATGTTTCAAACCCTCTAATCAAAAAATTCTGAAATCAAGAAAACGCCTTCTTCGGCATTTAACTTTGAAACTTGATAAAATTTTCAAACGGACAAAATTTAGTAAAAAAATCAAGTAAGAAAAATTACCTTCAGCGGTAATTTCTACTTGAAAATTTCTACTAAGAATATTTTTACTTTAAAAAATCCAATATCTGAATATTCTACAGTACCATTTTACAAAAAAGCTGCGTATGAGAATAAAAGGACATAGGAAAATTTGAAACTTATTGTTTCTGTGAAAATTCAATTAAAAAGAACACTAATAACAACAGGGGATTCAAGTAAAACAACTGTTGAACAAAATTTTCTTCGATAAAAAATTCTGCATACAAAAATATCTCTTCTCATAAGTGTCATTATTTGTTCATATGAAGAGTTTGCAAAACAGAATTGCATATTTTAAAAATTTACTTCAAATGAAGACGACGGAAGTTACATAAATGGTAATGGCATTCAAGGGTTGAAATATGAAGGTGCTGATGCTCCGATATAAAAGTATTAGTTAATTAAAACTTCCTCTTAAACACATCTGGTCGCACAGGCATCAGATGATGAAACACTTCACAGAAACAATGGAAAAAAAACAACATAGGAAACTTTGGATCAGCTAATTTTGGTCGAAAACATTTGACTGCCGAATAATTATAACCAAAAGTGCAAATTTCAAATTAAACCTTTGACGCTTTAAGAATTATTTCCCTCCCAAATAAGTGGTCCTTTTTCCACACTTCAATACGAGTCTTTGGGCACAAATGGGCCTCAGAATAAAATGCTGAATAAAATGAACAACTTTTAATAAACCTTAACAAATTGAAAAAATTACCAAAATAAATTTCTGAAGTGCTTTAAACGATATGTAAATCCATATCTGCATCATACAAATAAAGAATACCTCAAAATCGTTCCTACCGTTTGCATAAATTCATGCATAAGCCTAAAATCGAGAAAACAAATGGCAATTTTATTTATAAATACTATTCGTTTTATTTAAGCTGCAGAAATTGTTTTTTCATAAATTGTTAAAACGAATAACATTACGCAAAATTATCAAAAAAACCGACAGAATTTTGACTTCCTGTTAGTTTTCAAAACTTTCGAGCAGTTTCTGTGGCAGTTTGTATGACGCCAATTTTATGAACAAAAACTAAATTATCCCATAAGCAGACAAAACAAACAGCTGGACAAAACGGTTCAGCAATCTTTTATCTTCATTGAAAAACGGAACAATATGGCGATCAATCAAAATTTATTCTGCAAAATAGAACCAAAATTGCTGCAACAGTGAACATAAATGAAAGTTAGCCCAATGTTCACAAAACTTGAAACCACAATTTCTCGAAAAAAAAATCAACAACCGTATGCTACGCTCAATGAGCTTTCTAATGAAACTATACAACATTCATAAAACAGATCGACAAGATTGACAACATATCAAATATAGAAAAATAACGGCAGAACAAACACCCAGCTAAGTATATAGCTCTTCCAATTATTGGGTCGGAAAAACAAAGTTCACTTTCGAGCGTTTGCTGATCAAGCACGGGCACAAAGCTATTGCAATCATTACACTAAAGGGAACAAAAAGGACGTCTAGAGAACTGAGTAAACTAGGCCAACAATCAGCCACAAATTACAGAAAACATTAATGGCCAATCAGCATAAGAAAACTGTTGACTTCAGAAAAATTTGGAAATCTTTAAGTTATGTATTTCTAGTAGAATGTTGGGGGTATTAGCAGGCGAAACTACCGTAAAAATTGAACCATAGTGGATTTGAACTAGCAATTGTTACTTGCAAGCCTAGTGTGCTAACAATTACCCCAACTGGTCTTAAGCTCTCGAACTTAAATATCTTTTATAATCCGTTTTCTCGTTCTTTCTTGCTCTTCAAGAGTTCATTTCTCTAGTCAAGTATATTTTGAACAAGTTGAGCTTCTTGTCAAGCTTATCTTTAGGCAAAATCTACATTAGATTGTTCTCCCTCAACCTTCTGACATCCAAAAAAAGGACCCAATATTTTCGGAAAAAAGCCTGGATAGACCTCCTTGACCTCCATTGGAATAGAAAAGACAATTAATGAAAACAGATAAATGGACTATATTGTTTTCCGGAATTCTAAAGGTAAGATTCGGAATGTTAGATGCCACATAAACGAAAGGGTTCTAGAAGAGCTCTCTTGAAATTATATCAGATAAAAAGTTCAAAAGCTCTATTCCACCTGAAAAAAGCGCACTCAATCTGTGGCACCGGTTAGAAGCACTTTACTGATCTTAATTTCTTTTTTTAATCGGCATTTTTTTTAGTGATTTGTGATGAAAATTTCTAGGGCGAAGTAGTTCAAACACTTGATTGCTCTAAAAGCGATTGACCCGATTGATCTAAAAGCTGACTCAAAAGAGTAGCAAATGACGTCACACACATTAATTCAACTGAACGGAAGTTAAAGTCACTGTAATAGAAGACGTCAGATGGTTGCAAGCATCATCGATGGGGACGAAGAACTTAAAAAAAACATAGCAGGACATGTCTTGAATCCAAAGAACTGAAATAACTAATGAACTGAATAAAAATTTACAGCAATACCAAACTAAAGCAGGCAAAAAACCATGACCCAAAAAGCTCAAAAAATCTAGAAACATCAGAAAATTTGGTTTTCAAAGATCCATTGTTTTGCGATGAATGATAATATTAACGACCGTAAGCATCCCTAGAATGAATACACGACACAACAATCTAACGGGAAACAATCTCACATAAAGCAAAAAGAGGCAAAACTACGTAGATTGAAAGAAATCAAAAATTACTGAAAAGCACTGGAGTTAAAGTAAAAAAAAAACAAATACATTCCAGAATCCTTGACCACAACATACCACAAAAATTGAAGTCAAGATAGACGAAATCACTTGAACAATTCGAGAACAATCGATATCTCAGTCAATAAAAATGATAGCTAACAATTGAAGAAAATATGAGAATTGAAGAAAAATATGAGAATGACTTCAATGCCAATGAAAATTGCATTTTTGAGAGTGAGCGATACGACCACAAGACCAACAAAAAATGTTAAAAAAAGACTAATTTCAATTTATAAAGGTGTCAAAACGAAAAAAAAACCAATTCCTATGAAACTCAACCCCCTAATTAGATGTACTGTTTCCTCATTACCAACCAATGAACCTGGTCAAAAATGCGACTGATTAAAAATACAACAAAAATACAACCAAATTTCTCTTAAACTAAAAAACTGGCTTAAAGTTTCTGGAAAATAACAGTGAAAAGCTCACCAAAAGCGTTAGCAAGGCACTGAAAAAATCTTCATCAGCAATCAATGAGAACTGTCGGTATAGAGAATAAGTGATAAGAAAGCAAAGATGAAAACAAATGAAAAACTCATAAAATCACATTTTTTTTAAAGCAAACAACGTAAATTTTGTAGATAGCTACGATACGAACAAATAGCTATGACTTGAAACAACTAACTCCATTGATTTAGGCATCCTTTGCAACTGTTGAGACCTGTCAATGAAGAAACTAAGCGAATGAAATGAGGTAAGACAACAAACTGCCAATAAAGACCAACAGAACTAAAAAAAATCGACAACATCTCTTTCGAGAACCTATGAGACCTGTCCCTAAAGCGATTAAAAGACAAACATAAAAAACTAAAAAGAAATCATTAAAAATGTTTCAGAGCAAATAGTCAAATTCATGAAAACCTTTAGCTATCGACTCAACATTAGGTCCATTTAGCTCTGAGTAGCAAATAACAATACCTGTCATGCTCAATTATATGCTCAATTTGACACAGGAACCCAGCTGTAACCTCGAGAAAGATTTTAAATACAACTTGATTTAAAAAATCAAAATAAAACATTCAAAAAATCTTAAAAACAAGGAAAAATCATGGCGATATGTTAGTTTTTTTACTGCTTAAAAAATGAAACCTAATTCTGTGCTATCAAATTATAGAGAACAAGTAACCATCAGACTGAGAACACAAGAAAACTGGTTGGAAATGTAAGAAGGACTTGCAAAAACGAAACAATAAATTGGAAAATATGCAAAATAATTTTTCAAATGAGTTCTTTAAAATGATGTTCTCAAAACCATTAATATGCTTCTAAAATCTACCGATTAACCCACTCGCAAGATTTGTAAATCAATGGCCCCTTAAAGTCAAAGAACCTCAATAATCCAATACTTGAGGACAAAATGTCAAATGGTGACACGAAAAAACGATCAGACGCAAAGACGGTAAAAAACCAACCGGACTAATATAACTGCTAAAAACTTTGTTTCAAAGCAATTAAAGATGGTGCAGCATTTCTGAA
Source organism: Convolutriloba macropyga (assembly GCF_964194025.1). Taxonomy (NCBI): domain Eukaryota; kingdom Metazoa; phylum Xenacoelomorpha; order Acoela; family Convolutidae; genus Convolutriloba; species Convolutriloba macropyga. Next base: position 44,610,317 of record NC_134482.1, on the reverse strand, counting down.
ATTACAATATTGGTTGATAAGCATGAACTAGAAACTGAAGGTTTCAATGTGTGCCCAGCGATAAGCATCTCCGGAACCAACCTACTAGACGGAATGAATAAATATCATTTTTTCAAAAGAAAAAATGCCAGACTACCAGAGCTGCAAAAGAAATACGAAACACTATAAACCTTTCAATGATTAAATTTATAAACTTTACACTTAAAAATAGGAGGATTTTCACAAGAGCTAATCTAAGAAACTAAGCAGTATGCCTGTGGAAAAAGCAAACGTTTTTTGTCGAATTTCCAAGGCAGCAATGTTTTTAACTGATACAAAAATTACTCTTATCAGAAACACATCTCGGCCATTCTAGAATATTCAACATAGTCACTAAAAATAGGCGCAGTTGCAGAGGACGTTCCGGTATTTTCTGAACGTAAGCCCTATGAGCAGTTCAGAACTTCATTTTAAGTGCCGGGGATTAAGTATCACTGTAAAAATGCAACAAAATTGGATCCCAACCTATATCTTAACAAGGCAGATATTAGAACTACTGGTCTTCAGCCCCCGATCCTGGAAATCTTTCCATAAACCTTACTCTTGTTGTTTCTTGTTCCCTCAAGGCTTCATCTCTTTACGTTTCTCGCCCAGCTTACCTTATACACAAGATTTCACTTTGAACATTCTAGAGACGAGATAGATAGATTACTCGCATGCCTGAAAAGAAGCATCTCTCACCGGTCTAGGGAATGCACTCTGGAAAACTTGAGCATGTTGAGAGGAGAGTTGGCCTGGGAGACACTTTGGGTTCTCGGGTGAATTCCCGGCTGCTCATGCATCGGACGGCTATGCACTGGAGCAGGAACTGTTTCCTTCTCCCACCGCCCCAAGTAGAAAATTACCATTTACCATTACCAATTTACTTTTGTAGACGCTTTAATTAATTACCTTGATGTAAAAATAACAGATTTCTGTCTTATTAATATATACTTCCGGGCTTTATAGTATATACTGGTATATATGTTGTGTATATATGCTGTTTAATATGATGTGTATATATATATATATACTCTCATAATTCGAGTCTTTTTGATATAAGATCTTTAAAACAATACGTCTGCAAGCCAATGGCCACTCACTATTAAGATATGTGAACAACTATTACTAAAAGATTCGCATCAAGTTAGTCATTAGATCAATTATCATTTAAACAAATGGAAACTAAGATGGGATCGATGGAGATTATCATTGGATCAATTCCTTGGATCAATTTTATCATTGGATCAATGATCATTGGATCAATTTAATCATTGGATCAATGATCATTTAAAATGGAAACTGATATGGGATTAACGGAGAGGTGGAAACAGATTCCTGGAAGAGGGCTACTGCTATTGTGGCTAGCCGTGTCAATCCCACTGCAAGTAACAGCACTTCCAGCTCCTACGGTTGAGCTCCTCATTAGCCTGTAACTCCGAGATAAAGAAGGTAGGAATCGCAAATTCTCACTTGTCAATATTTGATATAAAATGATACATTTTTAGTTGATTCGTTGGTGAACGATCCAAGTTTTCATTGAAAGTCCCCCTCTATTGATATAAAAAACGTAGATAACTGAATAACACTTCTGACATTTAGACATCGGTGCAAAACTTATTTCTAAAAAAAATTAAATACCAAAACGTAACTCAATTTATCAGTAACTCCTATCTTTTTGGCCTCCAGAAATATATTATAAATGCGTTGTTTGCCGTTGCAGCTGGAAAAATGTATATAGTTTTTGAGGACGAGACAAAAAGAGTGAAGAGCGCTTCAAAGTATCAGATTTCTTTAGTCCAAAGTTTTCCGTTTCTAGTTCATTTAGAGTAGTTGCAAATAATCAAAGCAGAAAAATGCAACTATAGAACTTAATATACTCTAATATATTTGAGTTCTGCGCTACAAACGATTTTAATTACATTATTTTTGCACAATGCAGCTTTGAATTGTGAAATGGCATGATAGAGAAGTTTCTTTTCGTAAAACCAGTTCCAACCTAATGCCCTGATAAAAGAACAAAAAAACATAGCTGGATGCATACAAAATGGTCCGATAAAACATGCGGAACGAAATCTAGGCCTATCCTCGGTTCTTATTTAACTTTAAAACGAGAAAAACGCTGTAAAAATAATCTGAAATTTTTTTCTGCCAATAATGACGAATAAGCATCTGAAAATCAATAGAGGGAATAGTAATCGATCTTTCTCAAAACTAAAACCAAAAACGATATTAAAAAATGAAAGCTCAGCGAAAGCATCAAAAAGACATTTTTTTGCTTTTCTTTTAGTTCAAAAAGTTGTGCCTATGATCGAATACGAAGATTCAGCCTAACAATTTGTATAGTTAGTTACACAATAAAAAGTTCCTTTTTGATTCGAGAAAAAAAATCGAAAAAATGCTAAACTAGACATTTTGCATTTTACCTCAAAAATGTTGGTAATCAATATTTGGGCAATAAATCTAAGGAATCCCATATTTATGCAGGCAAATTAGGAAACCTATTTTGGATACTATCTATGAAAAATTTAATGTCATAAAAAAACAATTTTCAAATTTTCTGAAAACAGGGCATATTAAAAAAATTTCTGCTGATATCTTTAAGCTAGCACAAACTTGGAATTTTTGCACTGGAAATGCATTTTTTGAAATAAGATTAAGCATAAAACTATGAAAATTGCATAAAGGATTATTTTTACAATCCCCTTTCCTTTCAAAATCTAACTTATCTCGGGGACTACGGTGACCCCCTCCCCAATTCTCGCCAATTATAAAAACTATTTTAAATTATCCACTTTTAGAGTAAGACAGGGTGGGACGAATGTTGCGTTTTGAGATACCTGTGAACAAACTCAGTTGAGCACGAATTCGTTGGAAAATGATAAAAAACAATTTGTTTTTTTCACATTGACTATCTGATGGCTTGAACGCACAAATAACAAACAGATAATGGCCGTTCCAAAAACTGAGGATTTCAATAGAAGTAACATACATTGGTTAAAAAAGTCACTTCGTTATAACAAAAAATCAAAGCTAGTTGCGGATGTTTTAACACAAAGACAAGAGCAACACTAACTTCAAACTTCAAGCAGTCATGACGGCCTACATTCCCCATAAAATCTGTTCACAGTGCAATATTTCCAGAAACATGAGCTGAAATTTTTTCTCCCGAGTTCTCCCGAGCACCTTGGCTTAACCGGATTCTCTCAACATCCTACGAAGAGAAGGGTCTCAACAAAACTGACATGAAAAACAAAAAAAACACAAGATTTTCCAAAAACTCCAGGATTTTAAGACACATCCGTATTCAATACGGACACAACTATTTCAATCGAAAATGAACGACAATTCGACAAAAACACACTGCTCTTTTATCTTTTATCACAGCTCGTTTCAATTCGAAAGTTTTGCCATCTCATAGCTTTCCAACAATTCGTTAACGATGACTTCACTACCATTACTTAAACTATAACAAATTTAAAATGACATCTTTTAATTGTTCTAAATTATTTTCCTCTTTTATTCTTGACAACCATTCCCGTTCAAGAATTTCCTCAAGAATTAATTAAGATCCGATTTGGAAAAAAATCCTCACGAACCATCTTAGCTCGATTAGTATTTCTATGTAATTATCCTTCAAGTGTAATTTGTATTGTGAGGGCCTTATGCAATTATTCTTATTTATCTATAGTTATTTATCTAGAGTATAAAATGAAAAAAAATAATTTTACAATAGTAATTACTCAAGAAGGGACAAGTCAGAAAGCCAACAGCACCATGAAAACACAGTATGCTATCAAGAAGGAAGTTACGCATATTAAATGTATATGGTCTACTCAAAAGCAACACAGTTTTGTATAAACATGATTGTTATTTGGGGTCTTCGACATCTTACAAGAGACAAAATGGCAAAAAACGATGATTTAACAATTTAGGCATAGTTTACCTTCTAGATGCTCTAAATTTAAATGAACTTTGCAAAATATTTCTACGATCTAATAATGGATGCTTTGAATTACCTAGGAAAAAACTAAACCACAACTCCAGCAGAGTCCTTCGTATTAAAAATACGGGCATCTTAACACACTTCCAGGTTTATAAAAGTTTAATAATGCATGTCGGTGCAACATCATTTTTGCTACAACATTGCATCGACTAGCAGAACATTTTTCTTCAGAACAATAGAGAGGTTCTATAGACACATAATTGATGTGTATCTTCTTATTTGTTTAGTTAATTCTTAAACTTAAATACTTTGTCTGATACTTGTGAAACTTCATCTCTTAGAATTTGACAAAATACAAAAGTCATCCACAAAAAAAGTTATTTTTGAATACTCCGCGACTGATGGCAAATCATTGATGGACACTAGATACAGCAGCTGACAACGAATAGAACTCTACGGAAGACCACATGGAAATTATTGCTCAGTACTTTTACAATCAGCTGCTCCTACAAACTGAGTTCGTTCTGTTTGGTACAATCTCATAAGCATATGACATGGACCTCTCACACCATATCGTTCAAGCTTAGTTAATGAAAGGTCATGATTTAAAGTATCGAACACTTTGAGAGGAACCAGGAGAGCGTAATAATAATAATAATTATTAATATTATTATTAATATCATTTGCGGCGTTATGATTCCTTCCTTCCCTTCTCGCGGCTGCGGCCATTCCCTGTTCGCTTTTGTCTCCTCCAAGTTCTTCTCCAACAGGTAACGAGTCATAACTAATATAGGTCTTATTAGACGCCATCGAAATATTAAGAAATTGTAACGATTCAACAAAAGACAACTGATTAACTAATTCTAATCGGTTGCTCAATTTTGTAACAATCCTTCAAATAGTTTTAAAATTGTGCAAATTATTTTTTAATTGAACAACTAGCATCAAAAAACCTTATTGAATATAAATAGTATAAAATAAAGCATGAGAATGAAAAATTTGCCTCAAATTCTGTGGCAATAAAATCCTATTAAAACTTATTTCGCAATAAAACCCTATTAACTGAGAACTTAATTGTGTCAAATCAAGTCACTCGTCAAGAACAATTTCTCACTTTCAAGTTATTAAAATAGAAAACCCGACAATGCTCAATGCCCGACCAGAATTTACCTGCCTCGATTGGAATGTAAAATTAAACAGGAATGTAGCCAAAAACAGGGAAAAGTTCACATAAATAACAAATAACTGGCTACATAACTTGAGAACAGGTTCAAATCAACCGTCTATTAAGTCTTAAACATGGTAGACAAATTTAATTTAGAGTAATACGAGAATACTTCACTAGAACCTAACAATATAGTCTACATAAAAGTACGATTGGCAAACAATGTAAAGAGATAGATTGTAGTCCAACTTCACTTTTTATGAATTTGATCAAACAATTACTATATCTAGTAAACATATCTCTATTCGAATGATATTGAGTACTGTAATGGAATTCAATCAACCGCTCAAGTTTGACTCAGGTCTGAACTTTATAATGATAAATATAAATATTATAAATACTAGTACTAACTAGGTTGCAAAAATAACAACTGGTTGATACAGTTCTCTAGACGAAGAAAATAAAAAGGAGGTTGTTTAGATGAAATTTAACATAATGAAAATGCCAAGAAGCAAGTTTAACTAATCATGATAGCAAAGAATTACTAAATAACCAACAAACAGTGATCGTTCAGATTAAAAAAAAACATTTCTAGATACATTCACTCATCTTAAACCAACTAATTATAAGTAGCTAGTTAGTTATCATGTACTGCTTTCATAACCAAATGATAAAGCTGACTGGTTAAATATTTCTGAAATCTGCTAAATTGCAAAATGACAGTCGAGTTTGAAACTGTTTCCAAAATTAAGATAACTCGAATTAAAAGGCCATTGACTTCAGCTAAGTTGTAATATGTACAATGGTGAATAAATGTTAATAAATATGTCACTTTGAAAGACGCTTCGACTTTTTGAAACTCTCAATTGCAATAATCTGAACCAGTTGGCGATACACATAAACAGACATAAAAACATGTAACAACAAAGGTCTATATATTAGATTTGGGATTATCACGATACGTCATTTTTTGGAGTGAAATATTACATGGAAGACGCCACAGTTATTAGACACAAATGTTGTGGGTATTACAGGAACACGGCTTATTTAGGTAAACTAAGGCATTTTTGTTATCTCTCGATTTTGCACTGGATAAAATTGGGAAGCGCAAAACAGGGGGGGGGGGGGAGGTAGGGACCGTCTTTTCCCTTCTTAAGGAGTGAACAAGAAATTAGGATTTCATCACAAATGCGTATGGAAGCGCTACTACACTGGACTGGCTAAGCCCGGTCACAATTATCTGGGCGGGTGCTAGGTCAGTAGATCGAAAGACAATAGATCGAAAACTAAAAACTGGGACAACTAATATAATTTAGCAAATTGTGTATTTTATATTATCACATTTGATTAAGTTAACATTTATGTGATCAATACTGCTATGCTTTTCAGTGAGCACTTTAAAAATTCTAAAACTAAGTTTAAGTGAACACCATATCGTTCAAGCTTAGTTAATGAAAGGTCATGATTTAAAGTATCGAACACTTTGAGAGGAACCAGGAGAGCGTAATAATAATAATAATTATTAATATTATTATTAATATCATTTGCGGCGTTATGATTCCTTCCTTCCCTTCTCGCGGCTGCGGCCATTCCCTGTTCGCTTTTGTCTCCTCCAAGTTCTTCTCCAACAGGTAACGAGTCATAACTAATATAGGTCTTATTAGACGCCATCGAAATATTAAGAAATTGTAACGATTCAACAAAAGACAACTGATTAACTAATTCTAATCGGTTGCTCAATTTTGTAACAATCCTTCAAATAGTTTTAAAATTGTGCAAATTATTTTTTAATTGAACAACTAGCATCAAAAAACCTTATTGAATATAAATAGTATAAAATAAAGCATGAGAATGAAAAATTTGCCTCAAATTCTGTGGCAATAAAATCCTATTAAAACTTATTTCGCAATAAAACCCTATTAACTGAGAACTTAATTGTGTCAAATCAAGTCACTCGTCAAGAACAATTTCTCACTTTCAAGTTATTAAAATAGAAAACCCGACAATGCTCAATGCCCGACCAGAATTTACCTGCCTCGATTGGAATGTAAAATTAAACAGGAATGTAGCCAAAAACAGGGAAAAGTTCACATAAATAACAAATAACTGGCTACATAACTTGAGAACAGGTTCAAATCAACCGTCTATTAAGTCTTAAACATGGTAGACAAATTTAATTTAGAGTAATACGAGAATACTTCACTAGAACCTAACAATATAGTCTACATAAAAGTACGATTGGCAAACAATGTAAAGAGATAGATTGTAGTCCAACTTCACTTTTTATGAATTTGATCAAACAATTACTATATCTAGTAAACATATCTCTATTCGAATGATATTGAGTACTGTAATGGAATTCAATCAACCGCTCAAGTTTGACTCAGGTCTGAACTTTATAATGATAAATATAAATATTATAAATACTAGTACTAACTAGGTTGCAAAAATAACAACTGGTTGATACAGTTCTCTAGACGAAGAAAATAAAAAGGAGGTTGTTTAGATGAAATTTAACATAATGAAAATGCCAAGAAGCAAGTTTAACTAATCATGATAGCAAAGAATTACTAAATAACCAACAAACAGTGATCGTTCAGATTAAAAAAAAACATTTCTAGATACATTCACTCATCTTAAACCAACTAATTATAAGTAGCTAGTTAGTTATCATGTACTGCTTTCATAACCAAATGATAAAGCTGACTGGTTAAATATTTCTGAAATCTGCTAAATTGCAAAATGACAGTCGAGTTTGAAACTGTTTCCAAAATTAAGATAACTCGAATTAAAAGGCCATTGACTTCAGCTAAGTTGTAATATGTACAATGGTGAATAAATGTTAATAAATATGTCACTTTGAAAGACGCTTCGACTTTTTGAAACTCTCAATTGCAATAATCTGAACCAGTTGGCGATACACATAAACAGACATAAAAACATGTAACAACAAAGGTCTATATATTAGATTTGGGATTATCACGATACGTCATTTTTTGGAGTGAAATATTACATGGAAGACGCCACAGTTATTAGACACAAATGTTGTGGGTATTACAGGAACACGGCTTATTTAGGTAAACTAAGGCATTTTTGTTATCTCTCGATTTTGCACTGGATAAAATTGGGAAGCGCAAAACAGGGGGGGGGGGGGGGGGGGGGGAGGTAGGGACCGTCTTTTCCCTTCTTAAGGAGTGAACAAGAAATTAGGATTTCATCACAAATGCGTATGGAAGCGCTACTACACTGGACTGGCTAAGCCCGGTCACAATTATCTGGGCGGGTGCTAGGTCAGTAGATCGAAAGACAATAGATCGAAAACTAAAAACTGGGACAACTAATATAATTTAGCAAATTGTGTATTTTATATTATCACATTTGATTAAGTTAACATTTATGTGATCAATACTGCTATGCTTTTCAGTGAGCACTTTAAAAATTCTAAAACTAAGTTTAAGTGAAGTTGAATTGAGCGATTTAAAATTAGTGACGCACGAAAACTTCTGCGTTTTAGCCGTGATAAACCTATTTAGTTGTGATAACAGTTATTCTTTTTATAGATTAATTCCAAGTCCTATAAACCGCTCGCTAAGGTATTACCATGGCTCACGAGGCATGGCCAAATACGGTAAAATTCTGCTAACGATTTCGAAGAATAATTTAATTCAGAAAAATGATGAGTTTAATTTTTGACTGCGTACTAAATTTACTGATTTCGATCTCGGGTCTTTTCGATCTAGTGTCCAGGTACTATCTCAGCTATATTGCATTGGGGACTTTGAGTAACACTTCAAATTACTATTTACAATTAAGCCTCCGTCCCCCTCTCTTTCTTAAATTCTACCTCAACTAGTAATAGAACCTTTTCATTGGAAATAATAACTTCAGCAACGCGCTAGCGAAGAAAAATTTTTGGGTAAAATAACATTCATTCCCTCGCCTAAATTTTTATTTCTCCGAGCGCAATGAATTCATGTATTTTGAACAGCATTTTTACCCGTGCAAAAATGGGCTCCCTACAATTGTGTGAACAAAAAAAACCCTCAGCAAAAATAGGGAGGGCAATTTTATTCAAATACCACGATTTGAACAGGGCGAACTGTGGACGGTCTTAAAATAGGTTAGCTGCAAAAATGGGGAAATTAACGCCAACATCTTATTTCAACTCGCGTTCCAATTTATATTTTACACCCGACTAATTTTTCAAATTTTGAGGCCTAAAGTGCAAAAATTGGGTTCTTTCACTGCAGTAGCTTTCAAGTAGATTTAAAAAGAAGAATGCATGTTATCAGAACTATCAAAAAGGAACGGCTTGCTTTGCTTTTAGCCTTTAAAAATCTCAAGTGATAGAACAAATTCACTTAAAAGTTTCCAATAGCTGCTACTAAAAAAGAACAAAGCTATAGAGCCAAAATGCTCAACTATTTCTTTCAAAGAAGATAAAATGAAAGAATTCGACATTTCTTTTTTATGAGCTGCAGAAAAAGTGGCTGTACGCGATATCAAGTTCTGCCGACATTGATGAATTTGCAAAGTGAAAAACTGAAGTTCATATTTTTAAAATCTATAAATGCAAATTTTATAACCATAAGGACAAAGTTTGGCAAAGGATTTACATCATGAAACACTTTATAAACATATGAATAGTTTGGTCCTTATACTGCTATTAAAAAGTGCAAGCCAGCTGAACATGCCGCTTAAATAAAGGACGAAATTACACGGATGAGATGTTTAATGAAATTAAAATGCTTTTCATTTTACCTTAATTCATTTAACAATGCATATACATGGCCTGTATGTTATGCACCGTTATATTGCAACTGATCAACGGGTGTGAATAAAAGAAAACTGCAGACCAACAAGAGTTCCGTCTATTATCCGGGTTGTGGAAGGTAATCCGGAAACAACGGACCTATTATCACCGTAAAAACAAAGCCCACATCCAACGTTCATTGAATGAAAATTTTCATAGAGTCATTCGTTATCGTTACGATAGTCAACAATAATCCATCGAGCCCACAACCTTGCATGCAAAAAATATTAACTTAACATTTAGGGTGCAAATTTTGAGGCATAAGGTGCAAACATATAACCCTGTAGTATGTTCCAATTAGAATTCATATGACGATTATGAGCTATCAAAACTATCAAAAAGGAACGGGAAGGAAACAATTGACACCAGCGAAATAGCCCAAAGAATTGAATCACAAATAACAAAAAGCCGCTCATTTAAAGAGAACTCAAGCAAAACAGCGGTGACATCAAAACTCCATTTCGTTTAAAAAAATTTTTTGACAAAGGAGTCCATCTTATCAAATATTGCAAAATGACATATTTAATTATCTCCTCGCAAAATAATTGACGTCAAAATAATTCTGAGTTATCTCTTCATAAATGTGTTCTCTTTTATATCATTACTTCATGACTAGATTTATTTTGTGTAATCATGTTAAAAGTATTGCCTAGATGTGTTTATTTTTACTCAGTTGCTGTAAATTGATAGGTGTGCTGTAGTCGTTGTTTGATGTATTAATTTTGCTCATTTGTAATTAGCGATGGTTCAGAAAATAGTCCCGTAGGCAGAATATAAGAGGAAACAGTGTGATAGATTGTCTAGGACGTAATATTGAATTAGTAAAGTGTGCTGACACGCAACTTTTTGATAACAGCAAAAATAATTGTTTGGTTGAAAAGACGAACCATTGAAAGAGGGTTACACGAGTAATGAAGGATAGATAAACAAGTTTTTTTAGCAATTATTCGGGAGAATAATAGTGTAGGGAGGAGCGCATAATTCGGAAAATCTTATTTTCAACTTCTAGTGTACCATTGAGATGTGACAAAGGGCATAGTTCTCTTTTCATTTTCCCCATTTCAGTTCGGCAGAAACTACTTGAGAAACTATGTCATAGGTATAGTATGAATTAAACTGCAACAAATCAAGTTCTGAAGTTGACCGACTGATTAGTTGGTAGCGTCAGAAGTCGTACACTGCTTTTGTTCTAGTTTGAATAGCTGTATTAGAAGTCAACGATGAATAAAGAATGCGTACAGGTCAAGTGATTGTTCAATTGAAGTCAACAAACTACGTAAGAAAAGCTGAACGATAGAAGTAGTCCATAGTTGCGAAGTGGACAAATTCTTTTGTTATTGTCCATTTTTGTTCAATGTTGCTTGATAAGTTACTGAGGAGTAGAACCATAGTATTATCACCGAATAATCATAACAGAGCTGTAGCTAAGGAGTTGATCTGGAATGAATTTGTGAAAGTAAAAACATTGCTGAGAGAGAATTGAGGCAATTTAACAAAAAGAGAACACCGGAGAACCGCGATTACATCAGGCGGTCTAATTGAGAGATTTGTTAGATATTTTGCGGTGAATGAGAAAACTATCTATCAAGATCTACCTTGAGTAAATTTGCTAACAAAGATAAAATTGTGAACCATCGTTTATAATAAAAGATCTTGTTGAATTTTGCTTTCTTTCAGTAATCTTTTACGTTTCTTGTTTAATCATTTTATAAGAAAGTTGCTACAGGACCTGGTCCAAGATCAAGAGTTTTGTGGGGCAAGGTAGAGAGAGTAGTGAGAGTTAGAGATGGGTAAATTGCAGAGAAAAGCTGAGCGAGAGCAAGTTAGAATAGGACTGTCAGTGTTAGCAATTGGCTTTCTTGAAGGAGGAAGATTACCAGTTCACAGTACAGAGATCTTAGAACAGGAAATTGGTAAGCTGAAACTTGGCTAGTGGCAGTTTTGAGTGTAAGAAAAGTAGAGAGAACGAAAGTAAGAGAGAGAGAGAGAGAGAGAGAGGGAGAGTGAGACAGTAGCATTCACATGTTTTTTTCAAAGCAACGTGAGCGCCGTGAAAAGTTGGTACAGGTTGAAAGGGAAGATTGTCGAGAACAATTAAGACTAAGGGAGGTCAATTTAGATGTTCCTGTCAAAATTGGAAAGTAGTTACTCCTGAAGGTTTTATGTACTATGTGGACAGCTCATCAGCGACTGATGTCAAAAATGAATCCTGCTTTTTGAGTGATTCTGAATATAAAAGTTCTCAGGATTAAGAAGAGGCGGTCCCCTCTGGGTACAATGAGATGGTTGGATGTTTTCAGAAGACAGGAAACGAGGGCTTCGGAAACCGGGTTTTTGTCTTCAATGGGTGGCCAAAATGATAGGAGATTGATTAGGTCCATCCTCGAAAATTTTGCAGAGTACATCATAGAAGAGACTGGGAAAAACAAAACTGGCGGACGGACGTTTTCATTGCATGGGACCCAAGAAGCAGTGTCGGTGTTGCTAATAGGCTCGGAGAAAATACTTGGAAACAGATGACAAATTGGTTTAGGCAAATGATGGTTGTGCTGGTTTTGCAGTTATTAGGTTGCAGACTACAGGGTTGGTAGAGTCGCAAACAGTTGAATAGTAAACCTCTTCGAGACGGTCAGCGGAGCAGCAACTCGGCTGACACGGAGCAGGACAAGTCCATTCTTTCTGATGAATTGCAGGTGGATCAAACGGGAAACAATTTCTGGGCCAAGGCAGAGAAAAATATGGCTCTAAACGCTATAACACGTGAGGAATGCAAAACCACAGCCTGCAAACTTCATCATGGTGCCAGTGATGAGCAGGTCGAAGTAATATAAAGAAGTTTCGAAGGTTTTGTGTCTTGGGACACGCTGAAGTGCTCTAAGTCACAAATCAGCCACAAAGGTTGATTGGATTGGCAATTCTGATGACTGTATGTCAATGAGAAAACTCGATAGGCTTGATAATCAAAACAGAAAGAAAAGGTTGCTATAAACGGCTAGAGTTGAGTGTTTCGATGAAGTGTTAGAAGAATCCTCAACGGAGAGTACTGAAGATCTAATTGTTGATCATGGTGCAACAAGTTTTCCAAGCCAGTAGAACACGTTGTCTCGCGCTTCAGGCAGTCGATTTAGAGGAAAATTCGAAGTGCTAGGCAGAACTTGTGATGTGCTTGTGGTGTGGGGGCTACACCTGAGAATTTTCCACTTGACAGATTATTGGCGTCAGTTTACAATTTGACAGACACTTCTTAGGTACAATGCGGTAGTCGAGACTGTTATTCCAAATCATTTTCAAGAAATGGGGAGCAGAGAGGGTGCTGGTAAGCGAGTTAATTCGAGATTTAACGTTCAACCGTCGCCTTGTTTGATCTGTGTTGATAAAATTTTAAGTTATTTAGAAATCTTGCTTGTTCTGATGATGGGTATCTTGCAGATTTTTTTGGAAGATGAACAGAGTAGAAGAGTTTCAGCTCAAAGCAGTCAGACCAAGCACGCGGACAACGCAAGGTCAAATTTTAGGATGTTTCTTGGTAGAACCAAATTAGTTGAGGAAAGAGGAGGGTAATCCAGAGGTTAAAGACTACCTTTCTAAACCTCAATACCATCCTTCAGTTCACGACAAAGAGATTTTGACACTTAATTTTTTGTACGCACTGAAAGAATAATGTGTTAATTGGTAAAATAAATGTCAATTGGTTCAAACAATCAGGTCACTGCAGGTAGAGATCAGAGTTTGAGTTCTTCTAGGAGGCTGGATGCGCGGCAGGGGTTGTTCAAAGCAGGCAAAAAAATGGGCTACATGGCGAAGAGAAGCCATTTCCCGCAAATGCCGACGAGAGAAAGACGTTCGAAGTTCAGTGAACGGCGAAGTATGAGCTTTGGGGAAAGGAATACAAAATGGGTACTTATTAAAGCTGGGAAAGGAGAATCGGAGGAAAATAGTCAGAACTGTAATAGCTGAAGGGAAAGGAACTGAAGTGTTGACGAATAGTTGACTATGGGGAGACATTTAGACAATAGACATGTAAACCCTCACCTGATTGCTTGGACTGGGTAGGCAGGGAATTTGGAAGAGTCCATGAGGGAGGTGCCAGTGACGGCAATGCGTGGATGGAGGAAGGAGATCCCAATGATAGGCATATCTCTGTCAGCCAGAGCCAACGTTCAAGGGCCAATGTCACGCATTATGATCTGACTCCTCGACCAACTTCGACAATAGGAGGGAGGAAGTACATTCAAACCTTCAACTCTGGATAAGTGGTTCCCACTAGTTAATTGGGGGCGTAGAATCTACAGCAGAAAGTAGGAGACCACCGAGCAGTCTAATTGGTTGAGTGACGGCATCGACTCTTCTGAAGAGATTGTGGCGTCTGATAGTGTGGCTTGCAATGAGTCGGAAGGAGAGATGTATTAGGCTCAAACTGATGAGGTGGTGAAGAAGAAGACCATCAGACTTGCGGTTAGCAGATTGAAGCTTATCCTTTCACTCAGCGGTGGACGCAAGATGTCAAAAGTTGAAGAGTAAAGTTAATTTTGTTTTAATCAGCATCTTTTCTAGCCAGACTAATATCGTTTTTCCATTTTAAACAGGTTCCTGTGGTCAATCACTGATCCATAGAGTACGTAGTACAGAGTACTTAGTTAGTTCTAATGAGTTGCTATTTGTATGATTGATCGTAACGCAGACAATTCGGAGTATCAAAAGTTTGCTTTAATCTGATTCAAAAGATAGTGTCTGAGAGAGTATCATTACTTGTATACAGGAACTTGTTTTGTTATTAAATATGTCTATTAAGCAGAACAAGATTTCACATAGCTTCATATGTACTAGCCTTGGAAAACTCTAAGATTTGTAAGTTGAAACGAAATAGTTGAGTTTATTGTTAATGGTGTATAATTTAGGTAGGAATTCTGATGGGATGTCCAGGGTAAACGATGGAAGTTTGTTGGTTCAACTAACCAATTCGATGTTGTTCAGAGGTAAAGAAAACAATTCGAGGTTATCTCTTTATATATCTGTTATCTTTTATATCATTACTTCATGGACTAGCTTGTAATTCGTGTAATCATTTTGAGAGCAGTGCTTGGATGTGTTGATTTCTTTTCACCAGCTATAAATTGATAGTTGTGATGTAGTCGTTGTCTGATGCAATAAAATTGTCCATTTGTAATTAGCGATAGATTGTGTCTAGGACTTAATATTGAATTAGCAAAGTGTGCTGGAGACGCAACTCTATGACAACAGGAAAAATGATTGCTCCAGCGACCAAAAGAACCACTGAAAAAGGGCTACAAGCGTGATAAACGATGGAGAAACACAATTTTATTAATTATTCGGGAGCATAATTAGTGGAAAATCTAATTTCCAACTTCTAGAGCGGCAATCTTAACATTGAGATGAGACAAAGGTCATAGTTCTCTTTTCATTTTCACAAATTTAGTTCGGAAGAAACTACTTGAAAAACTATTTCATAGGTGTAGTCTGAAATAAACTGCAACAAATCAAGTTCTGAAGTTGACCGACTGATTAGTTGGTAGCGTCAGCAGTCTGATACTGCTTTTGTTCTAGTTTGAAAAGCTCTATTAGAAGTCAACGATGAAAAACGAAAGCGTACAGGTCAACTGATTGTTTAAATGAAGTCAACAAACCATGTAAGAAAAGCTGAACTATAGTAGTAGTTCCTAGTCGCGACGTGGATAAATTCTTTTGTTATTGTCCATTATTGTACAGTGTTTCCTGATAATTTATTAAAGATTTGAACGATAGTATTACCACAAAAGTACTTAAGTACCTTTACATAGCTGTAGCTTAGGAGTTGATCTGTAATGAATCTGTGAAAGCAAATACACTTTTGAGATAGTTAGGGCACTTTAACAAAAAGAGAACACCGGAGAGCCGCGACTAGACCACGCGGCCTATTTGAAAGATTTGTTAAAGATATTTTGCGGTGACAGAGAAAAGTATCTATCAATTGAGTAAGCTTGCTAACAAAGACAAAATTGTGAATCATCGTTTAAAATAAAAGCTCCTTTTGAATTTTGCTTTCTTTCAGCAATCTTTTACGTTTCTTCTTTAATCATTTGATGTCATTTGATAACATTAATCAATTCATTATTTCGAACTGTTTCCAACAGCCAACGAGAGCAGTGTTGGGACACCAGAGCTCTCCAATATAGGTCTGTAAGCCAACAAACCACCCTTCAATTGGTTAGAGTTTTGAGTAGTACGTCCCCAGCCAGTCAGCCTAAGCAAAGTACAAAAAATCTAGTGGCGCTCCTGGGTGAGCCCTCGAGAGACTTCTTGACAGTTGGAGTGGTCCGAGGGCTTTGGTGGTTTTAGTTGAACGTTAGAGTTTGCGACGTAGTCGAAGAGAGGAGGATTAGACTTGTGCCAATAGGAGGGAAAAAGAAACCAGAGGACGCACTCAAGTTGGAGCTTGACCGAGAGAGAGAGAGAGAGAGAGAGAGAGAGAGAGAGAGCATGAGTGTGGTTGTATGCGAAGCAACTTCTTAGTTGAGTTGGAGCTCGACGGGAGCATTGTTGTCAATTTGCTTTTCTTTAGTTCTGAGTGAGGACAGACTTAGCCAGCAGCAAAGGTTACGTGAGGCTGAGTATTTACGTGAGTTAGAGTAGTGTATTAGCTTTCTTAGTGAGAGAAAGTTGCTACAGGACCTGGGCAAAGATCAAGAGTTTTGTGAGGCAAGGTAGAGAGAGTAGTGAGAGTTAGAGATGGGTAAATTGCAGAGAAAAGCTGAGCGAGAGCAAGTTAGAATAGGACTGTCAGTGTTAGCAATTAGCTCTGTTGAAGGAGGAAGGTTACCAGTTCAGATTACCGAGATCTTAGAACAGGAATTTGTTAAGCTGAAAATTGGCAACTAGAGTGTAAGACAACCAGAGAGAACAAAAGTTAGAGAGAGAGAGAGAGAGGGAGAATGAGACAGTAGCCTTCACATGTTTTGTTTTCTTTCAAATTGGAGGAGCCCGAGTTGAAGTTTGACTCTGAGGGAGAGAGCAGGAGGAAATTTGCAAAGCGGGAAAAATCTTCAACAGCAACCAACAGATGGGTTTCACCGGGAAAGAGTCAGTGAATTTCAAAGGCCTGTACTTGTTGAAGGAAGAGAAGGAGCAACACCAAGCAAGAGAGATTTAGAAATCTCAGGCGTACACGGCAAAGGTAGAACCGAAGAACACAAAGAATAGAATTTTGTAATAGATGAATTTGTGGAGTATGGAGTTATTTCCCATTTCTAGAGCATTTTCCATCGTTGAAATTCCCAAATTGGGAGGGCAAGAAAATGTATTGCCTTGCGGTTATAGACAGACGCCGGAATCGATGCTTTGCCTATTGAGAGGTCGGGCGTCAGGAGAAATATGAGACTTGCCACCCGGTTTTCGGAGATCAGCATCAGGCAGAGTGTCAAGGACTATAGAGGAATACCTTAGTTTCTTCGACAAACGTTTATCGGCAAGAGTTGAAACCGACTTTAATTGAGTACAAGATAGTAGGATGAGCAATAAAGGGTTGGTAAAACCAGCTGACAGACGGAAAAGAAATATAAGTTCGAAAATAAGAGAATAATATGTGTACGAAAACTCAGGCGAAAGTTTTGAGATCAATGAAGTGTGAGTGGAGTTAGTGAATGCAAAATGTTGTACTCAGGATGCAGCAGTGCAGACTTTCAGCAAATTGTAGAGTTACTACATTTAAATGATGTGCATGCAGAGGTGTTGAGATCAATTATGTTAGGGAAGACAAGCGGAGAAAAGTGGCAAAAAGTACAGGCTTGATGAAAAATTCTGATTAATTATGGGCGACTAAAAAAATTAGTAGATCAAAACACTGCGGAACAAGAGATTGAGCAAAACAATTTTCGATGGAGAACAAGCAACGTCAACTCTAGGGGAAGGAGCAAAGATGTAGAAACCAGGTCACGAAATCGGGAAAAGGAACGTGAGCGCCGTGAAAAATTGGCACAGTGTGAAAGGGAAGATTGTCGAGAACAATTAGGACTCAGGGAGGTCAGTATGGATGTTTCTGTCAAAATTGGAAGGTAGTTACTCTTGAAGGTTTTATGTACTATGTGGACAAGGTCATCAGCGACTGATGTCGAAAATGCCTCCTGCTTTTTGAGTCAATCTGTATATGAAAGTTCCGAGGATTAAGACGAGGCGGTCGAGTTTCCCTCTGGGTACAATGAGATGGTTGGATGTTTTCAGAAGACAGGAAACGAGGGCTTCGGAACCCGGGTTTTTGTCTTCGATGGGTGGCCAAACTGATAGGAAGGATATTGATTAGGTCCATGCACGAAAATTTTGCAGAGTACATCATAGAAGAAACTGGGAACGAATAAAACTGGGGGATGGACATTTTCATTGCATAGAACCCATGAGACTACAATTGGTGTCGGTGTTGCTAATAGGCTCGGAGAAAATACTTTGTAAACAGATGACAAATTGGTTTAGGCAAACGATGGTTGTGCTGGTTTTGCAGTTATTAGGTTGCAGCCTACAGGGTTGGTAGAGTCGCAAACAGTTTGGACCATCAGACCTGTGAGTCATCAGACCTTTCAATTCGGCGAACATTCTAGGTAAAGAGTAATTATTTAATTGAGATACAAGCTCAAGTTATAAAGTCGTGCTGCCCCTTCCTCGTGCGAACTGTGAAAGAAATTCTGATGTTTAACTAAATTTCATATAATCACTCCAACCTCCAAATTTTGCGCGGAAGTTTTTGGAATTAAATATATAATTAAATATAAAGTAATCATCACCCCTAAAACTCATTCCGAAGATCGGGGAAAGTTTTGAGTTAAAATTTCAGATGCCAAATCTCTTCGACAAAATCGTTTTACAGTTTGAGGACAAGGAGTTCATAAAGCTACAATAATATTAAGCAAGCCTTGATACCGAGTCGCATGTATACTCTTATTCAAGTTAAAAATTTTTGGCATAGAAAAAAATTCTCACAACTTCTGCAATTTCAGTATAGTAAAAACGCAGCCCACATAATTCAAAAAGCCAGTTAGAAATGAGCTTTGAACAAGTTCGTTCTTTCAGATTTTAAATAAAACGAGTCCGTAAAATCAGTTCTTTAAAAAGAAATGACAATTATTATCATCTTGAATTACTGATCTACGAAAAAAAAAGGTTCTTACAACTCGTGAGTAGAACATTACCGTTTCATCGCCTCCCAATGACAACATGGCTAGCCATCAAGGTCAACGCTTAACGGTTAGCAGTCAATTGTTTACACCTAAGGCAACATTTCAGTGCGTAAAAAGGAAAAAATTCTTCGATTTCAAGTGATATTGAATCAAAAACCCTTTGATAAAATTCAATGGTTCTGACTACTGCTGAAAATAATGACCGACATCACTGGAAAGTTTAATACAAGCATACCAATCGCCAATCACATCAAGTTCTGCAGAACGACTCATAAATAGAAGCAAAAAATCAACAATTCAGCACACCCACTTATATAGACGACAACAAAAACGTTAGTGTAGACAGAATGGACAAAACCAGATCCCCAGAAAGCGGACGGAATTGCGACAGACTGACACGACAAAAAGTAATGAAGTGCCAAGTCTCTTCCATATAAAGGTCTTGCAATTTTAGGACAAAGAGCCCAAGCACATTCTCATCAGCTACATTGATTTTAATCAGCCTTTGATACAAAATCTCCTCTAGACTCATCCAAGTTGGAAAATATTTGCATACTACGCGAAGTCCTTGCAATCTTTAGATCGCAATTGAGAAAACAAAAGGCACCATCACCAAAAACAAAAAACGATTCAGAGCCATATAATGGTGGAAGCAATGATAGAATACAATGATCTCAACTGTGATAATTACATGCTAATGTACAATATGTATTCTATTAATGCTTCGGAAATGATTAAGCTTTTGGGTGAGCTGGCAAATACAAATTTCTCATTAAGAGACTTCGCCTTCTCTTCATGACTCAACTTGTGGCCCTTTTACCGTGACATGGAAAGTTCACATAATTAAATTTGTGTTAGCGGGGCACAGGACTCAATTTGTGAAAATATTGATGCAATCAAGAAACAAAAACCGCATAAGTCAAAACGACAGTCAAATACCGTCATTGAACAAGTTTTCTCTGAGTTTTGAATTAAAACGGGACATTTATTATCGACTCCTGAAAAATTAACAATTATTGATGTCAACGAATCATTGAACAAATACATAAAACTTGGGCGCCGCAACTTAACCATATTTTTGCCGGATGACAAAATGCGTTCTGCTGGATTGCAGAAATTTTTTAACGTCTAAGGCAGCCCTTCAGAGCACAACAAGCGTTGAAAACTAATTGGGTGCCAAAATGAAAATAACTTTGTTAAAAAATGAGCATCAGCAAAACTAAAGAGTCCATCTTTGTTTTGACAACAAAAACAACCAACTTATTTCGAGCGAATTGCCTCAAATAACCGTAGGCAATTGGACCGATTTTAAGTGCTGCAGAAAAAAAGGGATTCAAAAAGGAGGTTTCAAGAGCTTTTTTATTAGTGCTTAGGACACAAGATTAAAATTATTGACAAAACCAGATTTAAGAATCTAAATCGACCAACGTCAGATGAATTTCTCTCCACGACAGGGGGAAATAAATTTAGGGAGTGTACCTTAGACATCTTTTTATGCGCCGGCTCTAACCCGCGATCTCCAGGACTGTAGCCTGACATCTTAACCATTACGCTACAACGGCTATGATACTAAATCGCACACAAACACTTTTTGTCAGCAACAAATTTATTCCGGAGAGATCACACAAAAACTAAGGAGTCAAGCGTAAAACAAGTCAATTGAAGGCAACGAAAGTTCGCAAAAAATGGTGCAAAAATGCTCAAGCAAAAATTTTACATACGAAAGACACATTTTTACAATAATTACTTCAAACTTCATTCGAGAGCAATTATAAAATTTCTGTTGTTCACTTTCCATTCGGCTTTTAATAGAACACTTCCACCAATTGAATTATACCTCTTTAAAAAAACTCTAAATGAGAGCAGTTTAAGACGCAAACATCCAGGAGTTAGGCGTGAAAAATGCACTTGAACAGTGGCCAGATAAAAAACTGGGGGCACATGAAAAAGACCGACAGGACTAAACTATTTGCTACAAACTATGCCACAGAGCAATTTATCAACAAGCATTCACTCCAAAACTCGATCAAACTCTAAATCGTTAACAATTAGTGTCAAATCAATTCTTGGAACAACAGAGAGACTTAAGAGATCGAGCTCATTGATAGCCAAAAAAACATGCCTGATAAATTTCAACATACACCAACTTTGCAAACATTCTACAGCGTCATATTTACAGTAAAACAAAAACGTATCATTAAAGCGTAGCTGAAACTGTGATATTAATAGAGCCAGGCGCGATACAGCAATAAAGCTTATTAATGCCAAATTGAGACTACCCATAAAAGTTCTTTTCCCCCGACAAATCCATAGGTCTGAGCAGTATCACACTTGTTAAGCGTCGGGTTATAATTCAATTTACTAAAATCGTATGAGCCAAATAACAATGACGTATGTAGATGTCGCACATAAATACAATACAGTCTTCATGGAAAATGCAACACATCTGATTTTTAGGCCAAGAAAAATTTAAATTCGATGAAAAAATTGGGGGAAAAACAGCTGCAAAGAATATATAATTACTACTACCATTGCACTTTCGCGATAAACTCAAAAATGAAACGTCCACTAGAACAAAAAAGGCCAACTTCCTATGAACAACATTGAGGTAACATAAGGAAGTATGGTCAATAGAAAGCAGTGAGCATGAAAATTTGGTATCATTTTCAGAGTTCTCAGGGTTTCATTACTCCATTGCCATTTTTCCATTTAGAACAAAGATAATTTGCTCAATTAATTGGAGATATTATTGGGGACCAAAGAGAACTTACTCGGCTGATGAGATATTTTTCAAGATAATTGCTTCGGTACTTCAATGTCATGGACTCTTTTTATGCGCAGTAAATTGTTCGCAGGCTGCGATTCATTAAAAAAATTTCAAAGTACAAAATCATCTACAATTATGTGAAAAACTTCCCAGAACTGATATCAGAACCCTCCATAATCTCTGCTTATTTACGACTGACACCATTTTAATAGCCTATGAATAGGTCTCACAATTTTGTTAAAAAAATATTTTTGATCACAATGAATGCGGAAACTGAAAATTGCTCTCAGATAACCGAAACAGTCCACTAATAATACATTTCTATAGGCAACTGTCGGCACTCTTCGTTTGTTTTTATTCTGAATTCACAGAATTATAATATCGAAGATCGGTAATCTGCTTCCTCAAATGACGCTCTTCCACCCTCAAGTTGCAAAATTGATACCTAATCGAAGGGTTTTAAAATGCAGGAGCCAGTCGTACAAAAAAATGTACCTACTGGAATTGCTCATATATTGGAAAAACTTTTTTTAATATGCCAAATTTTGTTGTAAACCAAACTGCTATATGAACTCAAACTCCAAAAAAACAAATGGAAAAAAGAATTTGAAAACTGGTAAAGGGCGATACAGAAAAATTAAAAAACGCAGGCCTCATTTGGACAACCAGTTTTACGTACGTTAGAAAAGCAGCTCTTAACATTTCTGGAATGAAACATTTTAATTTTAGCTATGACTCCTAATTGTTGACTGAGCAAAATTTATACCAGAATCATAAGTTATCATAATGCTGTCTTTCCATGAGACTAAAAAATTAAATAATTTCTAACTCGAAAAAAACTTAATGTAAAGTAAAAGCGATGGCAGAAGCAGTTAGAAAACAAAGACAAAGTAATCAAACTTCAACACTCTCAAAAAACAAACAAAAACATCTGAATTTAACCAGATAACTGCGCCAAAAAATTGTAAATAAAAATAAACTATCGTGCTCTGGTTGTTAAACTGGAAACAAAGCCTGCAAATCTTATTAGCAACATATTATTGCTTAAGCGCATCCTCAGTTTAACAAAACAATTGCAATTTGGTTCCTTTTTCCAATCAGAAAAGAGAAAAAAGTCGGCATCTTTAAGTAGTTAAAGGCTAAACTTTTCTTCGAAATGAAATAGTTTTCAGAAAAATCTGCATTTTGTGAATATTATCAGAACCAATGAAACGATTCTTACCAGAAACTACTTCAAAAATTCCAAAGAAAGCAACTATTGAGTTTGAGAGTCCAGACAGCGTGAAAAAGCAACATGTGGGCAATTTCCGAGTCTTAATTTTGCTCAAGAAATCAAATATCTGATGTTTTCAGGGAAAAACCTTTTCAAGGTTACCATTCTTGTTAACTGCAGAATTTTCCAAGAAACATGACCAAATTTCGAAAATCAATATTATATTTATAAATTTGCTCAATGTCCTAAAAACCAGATAATTCACGTCAAGCATCATAAAACAACTAACCATCAGAATAACAGGTAAACAGACGCCAAAAATAACAAATTCTTTATAAGCAAAATTTTAAAAAATTGGAAAAATTATTGAAGCTGATGTCTTGCAAACAGACTTAGTAGTTATAAATTCTAAACATGAACACACTCGAGGCGTAAATAGTTCTAAGGGCTCCTAAAAGTCAAAAGCAAAAAAATCAACAACTCAAAAAAACTACCAACAGATATACCTAAAAAGGAATTAAAAATTCTTGCTCGCCCATGATCTCTAGGAAATGCGAAAAACACCAATTGTAGAACTATTTAACAAAGAAACTCAAAATGGAAAAACATCAAACGCCACACTACTTTAGCTTAAAAAACTTCAAAACCACTTAACCTTGAATTCAGACCTTCCCAGCTACTTCAGAACACTTAGCAACTTCAAACCTACAAAAGACAGCTTCTGGTCCAAAATGCATTTTAATGTCGCCAGTGCTTTACCTGTTCATCCAATTTCGAAAGCTAAAAGTCATAGAAAATATGTGAGCATATCGCCTACACAAGAGAATTAAAATACAATCCAAATTCTTCGGATTGGAAAAAATATACTGATAAGACGACAGACACTTAAAAAATTGATCTCGATATACATCGATGCGATTCATCATTAGCCATCAAAAACTCTTGCTCTCGCTTCAATTTAAAATAATGACCTATAAAACAAGCTAAATCAGCTCAATTTGAGTGAAACCTCATCTATAAACTCAGGTAATTAAAACGAGCAAAAAAATTAACGGAAAGCAAAAGTCAGGTTGCCTTGATAAGTGTTGGCAAAAAGCTTTCGTGAATTGAGAAAAGACTATATTACGCAAAAATCCTTTGAATAGCGTCGAAGTAACTTTTTGATCGGGTCCCAGAAATGATTTAAAATGTGGAACCAAATGAGTGCACGGAATGACGTCTCGCATTAAAAAATTAACCTTAGAGTACTCATTGAAATGAACCCAACGTTATTCACGCCAAAAAGCGATTTCGTTTGAATAATCTCTCAACAAACAAGACAAAATTGTCAAGATTCAACTTTTTTCAATTGAATGAAGAAATTTTACAACAGAATGAAGAAAAATTGGTCACAAAACAGCAACTAAATTCAAAGCCGTAGCAACCTTCCATCCACTGTTTCCTTCATTCTTAATTATCTCGAAATTTTCAGAATGCAAGAGACAAAGATTTAGAACTAATTTCTGCGTTGTCCCATTTGCAAGGAAAACAATAGGGACAACTCAATATCATACATAAACCGACTTGCTCTCGAACAATAGCAGCAAACACAATTTTATGGGTGCAGAAACCCTCCCACAGGGGTTCGAAAACACGCCATCTTCTGGATGGCAGTCACTATGCTACTATCCCTGTAATATGCCGAAGCTCAGAATCGCTTTTATTGAAGACAGAATTAATTTCTAAAAAAGAGAAACTCATATCAAGCAAAAATTAAAAAGTCAAGAGTAGAAAAAGTCACCTGTAAACAAGTGCGGCATTGAACAAAAGCGCAAAAAATGTCAGGCAAATTTTGTTCGAAAAAGACACGCAATTTTAAAACAATTGCTACAAACTTCGTTCGAGAGAAGATAAAAATCTTCAAACGTAGCCGACAGGATCCCAAAATTAGCTGCAAAGAATGTAGCTGCGAAAACATTACACCGAAATTATCATTAAGCGTCAGACCACAAAGAGAATACATACCCAGCGGATTGCCGAAAAAAGACGCAATCGATTCCCATAACCCCGATTGAGATTGAAAGAAGAGAAAAATAGAAAAACTCGATTGATGTAAAAAAAACTTGATTTCATGCAAAATATTGATTTCATTTTGTTGTTAGACATACCCGTTGCTTAATGAGAGGATACAGTGGCTAGTATTGATACCAATAAACATTAGAGATGGTATATGTAACTTAAGAGCTTACAAACTAAAAAGTAGCGGGCATCTAATTTCGGGCTTCAAGGGTTGACCCGTTTCTAATGTTGATTTCGTATTTTTTATGAATCGTTCATTTTGCATTGCTTTGCAGACCAACTGCTGTTTAAAAGCAATTTGAGCAGAATAATGAAGCCAGCCTGAAGAAGTCACAAAGATTCCACACAAAATGTCTAAAAAGCGGTAAAACGAGGCGAAGCAAAACAAATTTTTGCATTGTGCCATATGCACGGAAACAAAAAAGAAAACAGCACAGACAACTCAAAACCGAACATAAACCGACCTGTGCAGCAACAGTAATTTCTAAATAAGAGCAATTCATATCAAGCAAAAAATAGGAAGTCCCGCGTAAAAAGTCACTTGCAAGCGAAGTGCGTTCTTGAACAAAAGCTCGAAAATTGTCAAGCAAACTTTGTTCAAAAAGAAACACTTTTACAACAATTGCTGCAAACTTTGAGAGCAAATAAAAATATTAAAACGTAGCCGACCGACTACCAAAGTTAGCTGCAGAGTATGTAGCTTCAAAAAAATTACAGCGAAATTATCCTGTCACTTAATTCATTCCAATGGATAAACCTGCTCAATGGTGACATTCATTACACGTTCACAGTAAATTTAACAAAAAGAAAATTTCAGAGTTCCAAAGTCATTTAGGTAAGGAGGGTAAGCCACGAATGACGATTCGAACGTTCATACAATTGAGGAAAAACAGTGATACATGACGTCACGCCCGAATAACCTTTGAGAGAAAACAGTCACTGAACAGAACTGGCTTTATATGCTGTTGCGAGAGAACAAATAGAATTAAAAAAATTGAGCGTCAGACGGCAAGGAAAAAACAATCCAAGCGGAAAATAGCCGCCATTGATTCCCATAACCCCGATTAGGATTGAAAGAAGAGAAAAAAGAAAACTTATTGATGTAAGATAACTTTTTTGAAGCGCAAAATATTGATTTCATTTTGTTGTAGATTGTAAATGTAACTCACGAGAAAAAACTTAAAAGTCGCAGGCATCTAAATTTGGGCTTTCAGGGTTAACCCGTTTCTAATTTGATTTCGTATTTTTTCAAGTTCAGAAGTCATTTAGGTAAATTAGGTGAGCCACGAATGACTATTTGAATATTACTACAATTGAGGCAAAACAGTGATACATGAAGTGACGCACAAATAACATTTATGAGAAAACGGTCACTGAACAGAACTCGCTTTTTATGCTGTTGCGAGGGAACAAATGGGAAGCAAAAAATAAGCGTTAGACGGCAAAGAAAAAAAAACATGCCCACCAGATTGCCGGAAAATAGCCCCCATTGATACCATAACCTTGAAAAACTCATATATGAAAGAAAACTTTTTTGAAGTGCAAAATATTGATTTCAATTGGTTCTTAGACATACTCGTTAGCTAATGAGAGGATAGAGGGTCTCTTGAAGGGTTTATCCCGTTTCTACTTTTGATTTCGTATTTTCTATGACTCGTTCGTAGATTACTTTGCAAACCAACTGCTATTTAAAAGCACTTTGAGCTGAATGTTTCAATCTTCAGTTTGAGAGCGCAAATTGAAACTAGCCTGAAGTCACAAAGATTTTACGCAAATTGTCAAAAAAGCGGTAAAATGAGGTACAGCGCAACAAATTTTTATCCGACGAAGTAAAAAAAATAAGACTCCGGAACCGACTCCAAGTAGATCTTCACCCTAGCTAGCTAACCAAAATGTGCCTCGTTTTTGGTGATTTTGAAATAGAAATGTACACAAACAGTAAGAACGTGAAAAAACGGATCTTTTCCGTTTGCGCCCCCAGATTAGTGGGTGCATATTTTTTGCAATCCCCGGACTTACGTGCCAAATTTTTAAATAATGATTTTAACTGTTATCACACGTGCTATGAAACTGGGCGTGCATAACGTTCTGGTGTCACAAACTAGAATGATAAAAACAAATCTCGAAAAACATAAAAAATCTGATTGAATTTCGTCACAAGTTGCGATGCCAAAACTAATGGCAAATTTTTTGCAGAAGAAAACGTCTTCATTCAAATAAAGAATACAAATAGAAAAAAAATTGCAAAACGGTACAAGCAGAAAACCGAGAAACAGAAAAGAAACGAAGTTTTTTTGTTTCCCAAAAATTTTACAAAATTCTGCTTCCCCTCAACTACTCTAAAAAACCCTCAAAAGCTTTCTCTGGTTAATCAGTGACCCACCCATTTTCTTCAAAGAACACAACTCACAATCAATATTAATCAAATTAAGAGATCACTAAAAAGCTATAAAAAAGTGAGGAAGATCGTAAAAAGTGGTAAGAAAGCGTTTCACGGGGTAAAATGGAAAAGTTAGCCCAAAATATCATCTACAATGTATTAATTGCATCAGATGGTAAAATATTTTCAAAACATAACCAACTAACGTCAGGCCAATTGCTCTCAAACAACCGCTTAGCGCTTGGCTTTGTCAGTAGCTAGCCACGGTTTAGTTAGGCTAGCTTTAGCTTAATTGAAGGGGCATGAGGTGAGCCCAGCGGGGGGGGGGGGTGCACCAGGGTGTTGGCGGTGGGGAAAGTGGTGCTGTTGGTGGGGTGGGGGGGGGGAGTCAGTGGGGGAGGGGGACAACGGTGGGAGGGAGGTTTTCGGCTGCACGGGCCCTTTCGTCCTGAACGATTTGCAGGGGTTTTTATGGGGGTGGGTTGACGTGAGAGGCCGCTGATGTGGGGCGGGGGTGTCTTGGGTGGGGTGTGTGTTTGGGGGGAGTCACCCTTTAAGAATCGCGCTTCACACCATAAATATAAGTCTTCAAAACAGTTTCCTTGAATCGCATATTTGGAGACTAGTGAGATGAAATTCTCTAAGAGCACTTAATTCCCGTTGGGCGCTACCTGTTTATCCCGTTTTGAGGACGAAAGGTCAAATGGGTCAGACGAAAAATCGGTCAAGCAAAAAATAAAAAAAAAAGATCGACAGGACTAATATAATTGGAACCAACTTCGTTTGAGAGCAGTTAAACACTGTTGACTGAAAAAGTTAAGAGTTAAAACTAAAAAACCGTTTTGAAAAAGCCGTACGTGATTTAAAAACATCAATCACATAGCAAAAAATTTTGCACTTTTCTCACTCTCTTAGAATACTGCACGAAAAAAATCACTATCTTACTCGCTCTGTTTTTGACTTCTGTTCAGCAGATTGCCCTAAACACTTGTTTTCACGTGCGGCATTTGTTTTGCATCCTGTGAAAAGAGAACTTATCGATTTAAAAAAAATAGATAACCTTAACTCCTCTTCGAGCGGTAACAAAAAATAGGAGCGCAATAAAAGCCGTAAAATAATAGGAGCGCAAAATAGGAGCAACCAAAATATGCCAATTCAGCTTTGACCAATGAACTTAACTCGTCTTTCGCCCAAATCACTAATAACTTCCATATGGCTTTGCATGGGGTAACCCCTCGCAGTTTTCATGTTAAACAGTCTTGATGCTGAGGGAAGTATCTTCAAAGCTGATATAGTTACACTCAAAGCAACTCAAATTTAATCACTTTGCTAACTCCATCTGCACGAATAACACAGCTCGCGTCTTAGGAAACTTCATTTTTAGTGAACGTTTACACCTAACCCCTGACCCATCCACAGAGCAGCGAAGTCAGAATTCTTTATAAAGTTTGATTATACACCTACCCTTTGGAAGACCAGTTGTAACTTCTGACAAGTTTGGCCACAGGAACTGAAACAGTCCTAGAATGAGGCAAAGACTTATGAAACATGGAAACGAAATAAGATCTGAAATACGTTTAAAATCGAATTTCGTGCCGAATTCCACATATTCCCAAGAACTATTATCTGGGAAGCATTTAAACAGTACATAAAGTTTTCAAATGTACATTCTGCTCAACATGTGAAGTCTAGTTTCAACTTACCACACACAAACGCATTGACTTGCTGATAATTTAATCGGACCAAGATGCGAAAAGTACTCGAGGTCATTCATACGTCATAATGACGTAATCCAAGATGCGAAAAGTACTCGAGGTCATTCATACGTCATAATGACGTAATCGATGAATCACTCAAAGTTCACACACCGTTCATCTACTGAACTCGCTACGCTCTTTTCTAACTTAGTTCACTTGAAACAAAAACTGAATAGTAATTCAAAAATTTTCCAATTTAAAGTATGTATACGTTAATCTACGTACGTTGCAAATATTAATATTGAAACAATCGGGGGGAAATTTGTCAACACAGGCCCGAACAGACATCAAATGATGAAAATTTGTCATAGAATTCATAAAAATTCAATTCTTTCTTCCATTCTTTTGAATGTTGGCACGTTCCCATTGTCTTTGCTCCACAGATGTTTTCCACAATTATTTCAATACCCTCTGCCGAAATAAGACCAAGCTCTTCGAGTTCGGTTGTTGGCTATACAATTTATTTATCTTTATCCTGACCACCGGGTTAGTAAAACAGCTGCTTTGGGGAATAAGTCAATAACGGGAGTAATACTATAGTAGACTACTACGAATTAAGGTGTAGGAAGTATCTAAGTTTTTTTTATAAAATCTAGCTATGAAACAGTATTATTGTTTATTATTATGAGCGAAAACTGTCCAAACTAATAAACAAAATTTGGGCCGATAACTAGTGAGGTAATGAACTAAAGGTAACACGTTTCATCCAAAAAAGAAACATTTTGCGTTTCAATGATAGAACCGTAACATAAGAACTATTCGAATTAGTGGCAAATTCATAAAGAAGCTAGGTTAAACTAATCAACTAGGGCATTCGATCCACAAATCTTGAAGATCAGAGCTCGAAACTTTCTTTTGAATACTATCATAAAATTTGAAACTTCTGCTTGCCTCGTCTTGAAAATTGTTCAAATAATTCCAAATATAACTTGCGAGAATAAATTCCCTCTTAATTTTTCATATACAAGTAACATTTTTGAGAGACTGCTTCTAAAGCCAACCAAATGAGGAATATGCGGGTTGATACGAAGTAGACGATCTTTGCTGGTCGCTTGATGAAGCAGCCGACGCCAGTCTTTGCAATTGTTCACTTTGAGAAGCTGCCAAGTTGCTAATTCTAAACTCTGGAATAGCAGAAAGGGTTTCCAAAAGACCTAAAGAAGCACCAGGTTGTTGTGAAATATCGATTCCAGCATTTCGCAGAATTCCACTGACGTTGGAAGCAACGTCATCAACGTTTGAGGAATCATCGCTGGGAAGCGCGGATGTTCTGTAGCGGCTGGCGATTGAGGTGGTATGGACAGGTAGCGATTCCTCGCCTTCAATTGACATTCCATCGTCATCGTCATCCTCCTCCTCCTCGATTTCGTGACTGTCGATAGGATCAAATCGCCCACGGGAGCTCCCTTGAACATTTTCGAAATTGAAAATTGAGACAATTTAACATAATTCTTTAAATCCAAGTGTGCTCTAGTAACAGAGCTGCGCAATGAAACGCTATTCCAGATTCTATCAGCTTTAACGTGCATTTATTAATTCGATTTCAATTCTAGTTGTTATCGAAAAGAATTATTTGTCCTAGATGGCATTCCTTCAACCGTTTTTTTTCCAGACTTCCCTTTCCCCATTGGGGCATTTTTCTGGGTTATCACAATTCCTCGTCTAATATCAATCCTCAGTTGCATTTCCAAAGTAGCCACTTAACAACTCTGGGTTCCAATAAATCTACTTCCTTCAATTTTTTGATAAATTTTATTACCTATTTCAGTTTTAATAATTTGGAATTTTTTTTACTGGCTCATGTCAAACTCCATAGTTGCCAAAAAACTTGTTTCATAATCGTTTGTCTGGATAATATTTCTCTGATCTCTTAAGGTGTTCCGATTAGCAAGAATTTTGAGTTCGCGTGAACAAAGGCCGCGTTGAAACCTACTTATGTCGCTTCAACAACTTGCCTGTTTTAAATGTTTTATATTGATGTTTCTGATATAGATCTAGACATCAATTAGACTCCAGAATAAACCGACTAACGCCGCACGAATTGTTTTGGGGCGATGTAATTTGGAGATAGGTACCGGCTATAGAAACATCTATGATTGCAAACTTCTGACAAAAGGGTGGGGTTCCAACCCCAATCTCCCGGCTTCGAGTCGGTGCATTAACCACAAAGCTACACGGACCTCTTTCGGTAATCCCAAACAACCGCTTTTAATTTAGCAAAGACATAATTTCAGAATAAGCGCAATTTCAATCACTTAAAAATTCAAAAAGTCAAGACTGAAAAAGTCGAGAAGTGATATAAAAAAATGCTATAAAAACGATCAAGCAAAAACTTTGAATAAAACAGAAATCAATTCAATTTCAGCTTACCAATTCTTGAATTTCCGCTGAATACTAACAATGCTTTATCGAATAGACTGGAGGGGAGCTAAAAATCACTTTTGGTCTTCGAATGACGCCATAAGTTACTATATACCACTAAGATTTAAAGCTAAAAATGACACCAATTTTGACGCATTTTTCATTTGACTTTAGTAGTTAACTGCTACCAAATGGGTTTATCTGCTTGAAATTCTGAATGAGAAAAATTTAGATCACGCAAAACGTTTTGTTCGTAAACGTCACTCGGAAAGTCAAGAAGGTCCAGCAAAAATCTAGCATAACACACTTTTACAATAATTGCTTCACCCGTCGTTCGAGAGCAATTAAAAATACCGAGCTCACTAAAATGACTTTAAAAAGATTAAAAAAAGAGCTCGCTTTCAAGTCAAAGTCCTATATAATCTTTAAATGGTCAAAAGCTCCCAAACGGACAAATATAATCTTAAGCACCTTCGAATGAAAAACTTAAATTAGATTTAAAAAACTTCAAGTAAAATTTCGCACTTCAAGAGAAAAATTTGCTCACTCACCGACTCACAGCTACTTCTCTCGCCCTCTACGAGACGCAAAAGAAACCTCTCCCCCTTTTCTCTCCAAATCTGACTATTGTTTTAACGTGCTGCATTAACTTTTAAATACAGTTCGAAACACAAACGACAAAAACATAGCCGGCAGATTGCCGGAATAGCTGCGAAAGAATAGACATGCGTGCCATATAATAGAGAGAGAGACAGATCTAAATTAAAAAAAAATCGACGCCGCTCAAAAAAGCTTAGTAAAAAACATTCAGCGATAATCTAATAATACTTGATAAAATTCATACAGAAGAAGCCTCTAAGGGACCTTTACGGCACATATGAGTTCCTTTGACCTTAAACAATTCAAATTAAACTTAAGTTTTAAAGAGCAAAAGTCATTTTATTGAGTGAGGTGAGCCACTTGTGATCAAAATCCAATCACGCAAAATACTTTTGCTAAAGAGAGTGAGAAATGACGTCACGCGCGCAAACGCCTTTAGTGAGAGGAAGAAGTCATTCAGAAAACTTGACTTTTTCAGCTTTGCTGTTTGAACAAATGTAAAACGAAAAAGAGCGTCAGACGACGAAACAAAAAAAACCAAGCACCGCAATATAGCTCCGCTCAGCTTACAGCTCCGCAGCTATAAAAAGAAATCAACAACTACTCTTCGCGTGGTGAAAACAACACGAGGAGCAAAAACAAAACGCAGCACTTTGCCGGAAAATAGCAGCCCTTAATTCCTCTGACAATCGAAACAACAAAAAAATGATAAATTCTTAAGTGCGTACTATTTTGATTGGATTTTGTAAATAGGAACACTTGACCTTGCTACACGCCTAATTGAATTTGTTTATTTGAATTATGAGTGTGAAAAAATCAGGCAGTGAGGTCAATCAAGCGTGTAAAATTAATCACGCGAGTGAGCAAAAAACCTTCTCTCCATTAGGAGTGAAAAATGCCGTCACACAAGAAATTCAGTCGATATTGCATGAACGAATGAACAAAAAGCAGATTTGAAGTGAATGTACCATATGGTCTGAACAAAAAAAGTGACGAAAAAAAACCGATCGGAGGCCAATAATAGTGCAGCTAGTGCTTAGCGGCCATTAAAAACAAAGAAAAGACCTCGTAACCACGACTAGTTAGAGCAAAGTTCATCTACAAATGTGTTAACGGGAGATTTATCGCGTTTTAATTTTTTATTTCTTATTTTAATATCGACTCTGTCCATTTTAGATTTCTTTGCTGACCAACTGCTGCTCGAAAGCACTTTACTCAGAATGAGCGAAGAATGAAACTGGCATAAATAGAAGAACCCAGAGTGAAAACTAAAATACAGCAAAAAACGGCAAACTCGGTCAAGCGAAACAAACTTTTGTATCATGAAAAAATCAGCGTTGACTCCACTGACCGTCGTTGGGATTGAAATGTATAAAAAAATATAATTTTTTCTACAGTTTTATTTGATTCAGCAAATATGACAATTTCAGCTTCTTCTATATTGGGGGACAATTAGCAGGAACTGTCATAACTTATTGCACTAGCTTTTTAAACATTAATTCTTGGTGACCAACCAGGCTTTATTGGTTTATACCATTTGTTTTAATTTCTCTTTTTGACGTAAAAAGTATTTGTGTGAAATTCTAAACTCCATTCAGTTGAAACAGAGAGTGAGGTGAGCAAGAAGTCAAACGTGAACGTGGTGACTTGTGTAAAAGCAAAAAAAAACGAACTTAAAAAAACAGAGCCCTAAAAAAATATTAACCGTTGAGAGGCTGAGGTCCGCTATAAATCAGACCAATAATTTCCTCGTTATCGCTTCGCGGTTATCAAAGAAAAGAATCACCTACTGACGTCGAACGCATTTTTCTTAAATGATTGCTGTGGGGCTGGCTTTGGTGGTAGTACCTGCCTAAAGTTAGGCAGGGTAGTCAGACTTGTGAAGAGAGGGGGAAAGCCATGTGGTTAGGGGTCCAAAACAACTAAAATGGCCCTTTTAAACAGAGAATTCACGCCTACACAGTAGAACTCGGAAGGGGAATCGGATACTTAGACGCAGACTATAAATTTTCTTAGAGAACTGCTCAGCAACTTAATGCACTCGGTCTTTACCAATTTATCCCATTTCTCAAGATAAAAAGTCAAGAAAATTTGTCGTTCAGACAGAAAATTGCTTCAAAAAGATGAGCAAGAGTAATATAATTGCTATAAACATAGTTTGAGAGCAATTAACAACCGCTATACGGATAAACAGAGTCGCAGCTATTAGGAAGATTGCCGTGCCACTTTTTTGGAGGATTTAAATTCGCATGCAATCTCCTAACATCTGCCAGTTAAGATTTGAGAAATAACAATTTCCTGATAAAGAATAGATGGATTTTCGCAGTAAAAAGGGAGTCTGTTTAGTAACAAATTACCTCCACTATAAAACATATTCCGATCACCGCTTCCACTATTTCCTCTACTGTTTGAAGCACCTCTACCGCTGGTATCACCCGGGTTGGTGTCACTTGACCCGCCGCCCAGGTGACCGCTACCACCACCTCTATTAGCACCATGGAAAAAATCCGAGTCGGGGTCTGAGTCTGTTGCCGAATAACTCAAAGGGTCACTAGGGGGCGATGGGCCCCACACTTTGATTGTGCAATCATCAGAGATTGAGACAAGCATTGAGGGTATCGAAGGGTTCCAGTCCACGCCATTGACCTTTAACAGACATAATGACTCATCCAACACGGAATGCATCAAAACTCATACACGGTGGGTTTGACAAAAACAAATTGCTTGTGCTCAATAAAAAAAATACAAGTGCTCAATACAAGTGCTGAATAATTTACATGTGCTAAGAAATTTCAAGTC
Source organism: Convolutriloba macropyga (assembly GCF_964194025.1). Taxonomy (NCBI): domain Eukaryota; kingdom Metazoa; phylum Xenacoelomorpha; order Acoela; family Convolutidae; genus Convolutriloba; species Convolutriloba macropyga. The sequence continues at coordinate 44,575,279 of NC_134482.1, read as the reverse complement.
TCAAACAAATTTTTTGAACTCTATTAAATTAATTGTGCTAAATAAATTAACATAGCCGGCAGATTTCCGTAATAGCTGCGAAAGAATAGACCTGCTTGCCGTATAATAGAGATAGAAACAGAGACCTAAATTGAAAAAAAAGAGGCCGCTCAAAAAGCTAGGTAAAACATTCAGCGATAAATTAATAAAGCTTCTTAAAGATCATCCCACAGAAGCCTCTTATTAGGGACCTTAAGTGCACATTTGAGTTCCTTTGACCTTAAACAAATTCAAATTAAACTTAAGTTTTAAGGGGCAAAAGTCATTTTATTCAGTGATGTAAGTCACTTAAGATCAAAATCTATTCACGCAAAACACTTTTGCTACAGAGAGTGAGAAATGACTTCACGCGCGCAAACGCCCTTAGTGTGAGAAAGAGGTCATTCAGAAAATTTGACCTGGGGAGAACGTCAGACGACGAAACAAAAAACATAGCCGGAAGAATTCCGGAAGCGACTCTCAAAAAAAACTTCACAAGAAAACCGTAATTGCAGCTGAAGCCACTACCTTTTGATTTAAACCATTAACTCCTGACCTCCCCAGGTCTGATCTAAAAACTGGTGAAAATTAAAACACTATCACCAAGAGAAACAAAATACAGCAAAATTTTATACTATTGAAAACCTTTGGTAACGTTAAAAAAGTCCGCAATAATTAAGATGGCCAATATACTGATAGGCTTAAAAAGGTGACAGTGCCATCTATTGCCCTCAAATAATTCATGATTATAATCTCAAGGTCGCGAAAGCAAACGGCAGATAATAATCTTAGAAACAAAGTTAAATTTTTCAAAAAAGAATGCTCAAATTTAAGAATCATAAAACCAATACAACTAGATTTCTAATCACTGCATTTAAGACAAAAACACACAAACTTCTTCCTTGATGTATATATTCCAGACAACATGATTTCATACTTATTCAAAAATTAAATTAATCATAGAAAAGACAACCAACAGTATATTAATAAAACGCAAAAAATCGTGTAAAAACAAAACCAAGGACTGGAGAAAATTGCAATAAATAGTAATAAGTGGAAAGTTTGGATTAAGTTTTCTAGCAAACTCTCAGGACTAACTTATGATGAATGAAATAAATTGCAAACCGAAGAAATGACAAAAATAAGAAAAAGCTGAAATCATTTAATTTTTTAACAACTGAAAAAATCAATATAACGAATATAAAGGTAGGTGACAGGACAAAACCAGAATGATACAAACTAGAATGTGAAAAATATGGATCCAATGTAAGGAACACAGCAACAAAGACCAATTCCTGAAAGTTAAAACTCAAATTAAAAGCATACCCGTCAGATTGCCGGAAAATAGCCGCCGTTGATTCCCATAACTCTATCGGGATTGAAAGAAAAGAAATTATCAACAAAAATTGATTTTTGTATAAAAAAGTTTTAAAGGCGATTTATTTTGATGTCATTTCGTAATTAAACGTGCTCCTGTCTCTCAGTGAGATGCTACAGTGTCTAGTATCAATACCAATAAGCATTATAGATAGCAACTAAAACATATGAGAACAAAGTTCAAGTACCGGGCATCTAAAAATGGGCTTTATGGGTTTATCCCGTTTCTATTTCTGACTTTGATTTTTTTTATAACCACTCTCTTCATTTTGAATTGCTTTGCTGAGCAGCTGCTGCTTAAAAGGACTTTAAGCAGAATGACAGAAGAGTGAAACTAGCGTAGAGAAGTCAAAACGATTTCACGCAAAATGTCGAAAAAGCAGCAAAATGGTAAAGCGAAAAAAAGTTCGAATAATAGCCAGCTGAGAAGATGAGGGCGGCTATTAAAAATGAAGAAAACGAATACATTCCATTGTTCAGCATTCGAGACATAGTAAAGAGAACAAGTCATCCGAGACAAAGATCCATCCCCCCTGAACGGAACAAAAAAAGCAGAATTGAAACAAAACATTTTGCAAAAAATGTTCAATAAATTTTCGAGAACGCATTTATGAAAAAAATTTTTCAATGAACTGTTTTTCAAAAACTTAACGCCAAAAAACGATTGAATTTTTATTGAAACGAAATAAAAGTCCCTCATGTTGCGCCAAAAAGGCTAGTTCTAGGAATTACAACCAAAATACAAACAAAAAAATGAAAACAATTGGAAAAAACTACCAAAATCGGATTAGCATGTGTACAATTTTATAAAAACAAAGTTATATCGAGATAGAAAGAGGCATTTAGTATATGAATTATCAAATGGAAGTTGCTATATTAACTGATTTTTGACAAAAAGACGCCTGAAAGATCAAAAAGAAGAAATTATTAGAAAAAAGCCAAAAATTAACTAAAAAATCAAGAAATGTGCCAATTTTGAACTTCAAACGCATTTTCAGGCTCTGCAAAACACTGTGGTATCAATTTACAAAAACCAAATTACAAACAAAAATGGACCACTTGGACGAAAAAACGGCTAAAAACGGTTATCTAATTGTGCCGTTCAGTCAAAAACTACTTTTCAATGTCAAAAAGTCATTCACTAAACGCAGCGCATGATCAAAAAATTTCTCTCGCTCAAAAAAAAATTAGTTCACACTGCAATTTTACTCGCTTTCGCTTTTAGGTCAAAACATCGTCTGAACGAATAGAACTTCCGGTATAAAAAACCTTAAGAAAACCAACACTCCTCTTCGAGTCGTAAAAAAAAACCAAGAGCACCGCAACATAGCTCCGCTCAGCTTACAGCTTCGCAGCTATAAAAAGTGGCTGAACAAATTACGGCTTTTTTATTTCAAATATGGGCAAACTTCAGGAGGGTCACTTCATCATGCCTATGCATACATATTCCTTGTTATAAATAGTATAATTGCTTTGGTTTTTTAATCCCAAAAGAGGGTGTAAAAACGCACCTGTTTAGTGTGTCCAGATAGGACAGCGATGGGTAGCTGTCTATTCCTGTGCCAGATGTAGACACATTTATCCTCACTTCCACTGGCCACGAATGTCTCTTCAACTCCAAATGAGGAGTAGATGAAATCCCTCTCCTGTTTCACACCAGCAAACCTCATCAACAGAGTACCACTCTCAAGGTGGAACATCTGCAAACAAAACAGACATTAGCTATAAAAAAAGAAACAAAAAGTTAATAGTAATCAGCTTTCGTTGCGAAAACAACAGATGTATTACTTATCAATGAATTAACTTGTTAGCGCCCAATTATTATGACTAAAATAAGAAACCGTTGAGGGAATTCCGCTTTGGGGTCACTGGATTTTTTGCCCTTTCTCGCCACTGTTTCTTAACGAAGAGTGGACGAAAAAGTAGTCTATACATTACGCACTATCGCCGGACGAACTGCTCTCAAAGGACAGGCGCAATTTAAACTTAAAGAGGAGGGAACTAACATCCACTGCTTGAGGGGAGACAAGCGAGGAGCATAAGTGGTAAAAAAAGAACACTGTATTTTCCCAGATGCTATATAAATATACACATGTTAGGCAGCGTACACTCTCTTGAGTCGTCATTAATCAATAGCTTACAATTACTTTTTTAATTGTAAGTTATTGGGCGCTAACAAGTTAATGTTAGCGCATCCAAAATTACTTTGTTAGCGGCCCGTATCCAACATTAACTTGGTGAGGGTATCCAAACCACAGAAAATGGCTAGACATTTATACTGTGAGTTTAAGCCTACACAGCAGAGATCAGTTGGGGGGGGGGGTGGTAGCCGACTGGATGGATGCAGGGGAGTGGTGGACTGTGGGGTGTCCAAAACTCCAAGAATTGCTCTTTATGCAAATTTATGAGTAATCAGCAGCTTCGTTCAGTCACATACTTATAGACTAGCGAAAGGCGAAAGTCTCCGAGAGAACTACTCAACAATTTCATGCCATCTGCTTTTACCAATTTATCCTGTACAGTTGCTCAAGAAAAGACATTGAGATACGGCGGTCAGACACAAAAAATGCATTGAAAAAGTCAACATGACAAAAAATAATTGCTAAGAACTTCTTTTGAGAGCAATTAATAAACATACCCGGCAGATTGCCGGAAAATAGCCGCCGTTGATTCCAATAAGCATGATTGGGATTGAAAGAATAGAAGGTATTGAAAAAAAAAGATTTTTGTACAAAAACATTTTTTAAGTCCGATTTATTTCGATGGATTATATTTAATTCGTATTTGAGCATACTTCTATTTCTTAGAAAGAGGCTACAGGGTTACTATCAATACCAATGAGCATTAGAGATGGTAACTAAGACTTATAGGAACGATGTTCAAATAGCGGGCATCTAAAATTGGGCTTTATGGGTTTATCCCGTTTCTACTTCTGACTTCAATTTTTTATACTGACTCTGCTAATTTTGAATTGCTTTGCGGAGCAACTGATGTTCAAAATCACTTTTAGCAGAATGAGAGAAGAAAAAAACTAGCCAAGAGAAGTCAAAAAGATTTCACGCAAAATGTTGAAAAAGCGGCAAAATGAGGTAAAGCGAAACATTTTTTTATTCGACGAAGTAAAAAAACATAGCAGGACAAGTCCTGACGTACAATTCAAATAATTTTCATTGACTAAACAGAAAAACTAGACTTAGAATGGACTATGAGTGAATTGAGAAAACCATTTTTTAAAAAATCAGATCAAAAAATACGAATAAAAACAGAAAATCAATGTCAAAATGCCGCATGTGAACAAAAAAACCACTAGCGAGAAATTAAAATTTAATTCAAACAAAAAATTAGGCCTAGAATGAGCTGTGAATGGATTGGGAAAACCATTTAGAAAAAATCCGATCCAAAAAATCGAACAAAACAGTAAAAATCAGAGTGAAATTGCCGCATGTGAACAAAAAATCACTACCGAGAAACCGAATTTTTGTTCAAACACCGTTTTCTCACTCTACTTTAAAATTAGAGCGAAAAAAATTCACGCCGCAAGCCCACTCGCTTTTTCGCTCCATTTCCTGTTTCGGCGTGACCAAAATCACTACTCCAATTTGACTTCAAAAATCATGAAAATGTGTGAACAGATCTTAAAAAAAAAGACAGCGCCCCAATACAATTCAAATTCTTTGAATTGTAAAAAAAAAATAAGAGCGCTATAATAGCCGGCTGAGAAGATGCGGGCGGCTATTAATTAATACAAAGGAGTAAGTTAAGCAACTGTTGTAACGCAACGAGTGCCCATTAAAAGCAAAAACTACACGGTTGTTATGACCCCCTCGAAGTTATTCAACAACTCGGCACGGCAACACGTCAGTCAACAACAACCGTCCGGTAACAATTAGAGCTTTCTCGTGGACACCGCAAGTTATTGCACCCTAAAATGCCCGAACAGGTGACCAAAAAACCCATTTCACAAACTGCCCGAGTGAAAACAGTTGTACCCTCTTTTTAAACAACACACAAATGTATACTTTATAGAAAATTCGAAAAATCTGCAAAAACTATGATTTTACTGCCAAAAAATGCCAAGCATAACCGACTAACGTCGGGTAAACTCCTCTCAAATGACTGAAAATCAGTTGGCTTCTTTGGTAGCTAGCTACGGCTTAGGTAGGCGAGCTTTACTTAGATTGAGGGGGAGTTGGGTGATGGCAGTGGAGCGGGCACAGGAGGGGGTGGGGGGTCAAACTCACTGGGCAGCGGGTGGAACGACGACGACGTGTATGGGGTGGCGATTGGGAGGTGGTGAGGTGGGGGCTGATTTGGGAAGGGTAGGGTGGATTTCGGGGGCCTTATTTAGGGGGCGGGGGGGGGGTGAAGTGTGGGGGCACACTATAAGAACAACTTTACTTCACACCATAAATTTGTCCTTTCAACAGTTTCGGTGAATTGCATACTTAGACACAAGTGACGAGAAAGTCGCTAACAGACCTCCGCAGCCACTTAATTTCCTCCAGTCTTTTATCTGGTTTGCCTGTTCATCCAGTTTTTGTGGACGAAACAGTTAAAAACGTCAGACGATAAATCAGACAAGCGGAAAATTGCATAAACATAGCAGCGCCAATTAAACTGCTGAACATTTCATTTAAGAGAAAACTTTTCAAAATGATATCTACTGCTATTTCTGTCTCCGAAATCCTAAAAAAATGCTTTGGTCTATTTCCCCGATACAGTGAAGCCCAATTCTGCTGCGTTATTCGCAATAAAATCGTATTTTTGAAAAACAAACAAAAAAACTTGTGTTTTGAAAAACTGCCCAAAGAAAAGTTTAGTGGGAAATTAAAATGCAGAAAAAACGTTGGGAGTCGTACTACCGCCATCACGCTTCTTTTGCACTCGTCTGTGCCTCGATCAAAAAAATTTACAAAAGCTTTCGGACTGTTGCTTGAGTAAACAGTTAAAACTCAAAAAATGAAAGAAGATTGCTATGGCTCTAGATATTTCGAAATAGATGCTAGTGTAATTAGCTGGCTCACTATTTCAAGGAGAACTAATAAAGTTAAATTTATTGGGCAAAATTCCAAAAATGTGTTTTTGCGTTTTTCTCTCAGATGAGCACAGTGACCCATAACTACGTGAAGTGGCGCGGGGGGGGGGGGGCGTGAATTAGCATACATAGATACTATTGACGAGAAAGTTTGTACGATAGCTCCTTAGCCACTTAATGCCCTCCGGTCTTTACCTGTTTATACCGTTTTTGAGGGCAGATAAAATATCAGACGAAACATCGTAAAAGCAGAAAAGATATTAGGGCTAATGTAATTGTTAAAAAGTTCGTTTGAGAGCAGTTAACAGAAAATGTATCAAAATTACCAAACAGTGATCTCTACTGCTATTTCTATCTCCCAAATGCTGATAAACAAAAAAAATTCTTAGGTCTTTTCCCCTGAGATGTTGAAGCCCAACATTGGTTTATTATATAATTTTTTTTGAAATACAAAAAAAAGAAAACTGCTCGTGTTTTGAAAAACTTTCAATGAAAGGTTTGGTGGGAAAATTAAAAATGCGGGAAAAAATGTTGGGAGTCTTACTACCGCCATCATGCTTCTCTACCACTGGGGAGTTGCACGATCAAAAAAATTTAGGGGTAAAGTTCAGTTTTTAATTTTTTGTTCAAAAAGTGAAATTATTGTTAGAGTACCGATTAATTCGAATTATTTGCTAGTACGGTTGACTGGCTCCCCAGTTTCTGAATTTATTGAAACTTAATTTTTGAATTCTAAAATTGTAAAAATGGACAGTTTCCGTGTTTTTCTCCCCGATGAGTACAGTAACCCCCTATATTTATGCCCTGTTTTATAAAAATTCATTTAAAAAAAGGGTCCCACGACTTTTGGGCTTAGAGATACGCCATCATGTTGTCAATGCACGATTCGCTACACTTCGTTTCTCGACCTTTAAAAACAGGCGATTCTGATGCTGATATAAGTCTCTTGGTACGCTCAACTTGGAAGTTCAAATATATTATTATACAACAAACGTCTGACTGTACAACTCGTCGACAAGATTGACAACAATTTCGCCTATCTGTCTCAAATTTAGGGCTCTTGGTTAGCTAATCAACCTTTCTGGTAGTACCTCATCGTTTTATCTGTGACCATGTCATTGCAATTCCCGGTAATTACAAAAATTAATGCTGAAAATAATGCAAGTCATTGTTTAAGCAGGCGAGACCAAAAGCTTGAAAGATCAATTTGTTTCAGCCCCCTATTGCCGTCTAGGACCCCTTCGTTTTGTTGTCCAGTAAGTTACCATGTAAAAAATGGCGCATGCATTGATGTGCTTAAAATTTGAGATTATCTGCTTAGTGGGAAGTTTGGGAGGAGGAGGAGGAGGAGGAGGAGGAGGAGGAGGAGGAGGAGGAGGAGGAGGAGGAGGAGGAGGAGGAGGAGGAGGAGGGGGGGGGCGTGGGGATAATGTATCTACCAGGCCATTCGAGTATTGTCACCCTGTAAACAACAAGCGACTGAATAGAGTGCGTACCTGTAATCCGGCACCCTTCTCCATAGTGCAGAGCAGAAACTGGTCACACCTGGACACTTCCAGTGACATGATAGCCTTGTCTGTCTGGATTATTGTCGAGTCCCTATCCACTGTGTACGACCTGAAGAAATCAATCAACTCTCATAAAAATCATAGAAACATAGCTCACTAATTAAACACATAGCTGGTTCGTTCTAATCAACCCAAATTCAAATTAGCCCTTGATTATGGTGTAATTAAGGTTATCGAG
>NC_134482.1:44470559-44566903 GCF_964194025.1 Convolutriloba macropyga | reverse complement strand
GTTTATATTTTAGCCCCATTAATCTAGGGGAGAGCAACAATAGTCAAATTGCACTCAAATGACACCCATTAGGATATGCTTTTGGCTATATCAAGGTTCTCGGTGGAGCTTCCTCCAGCCTCACGGGGGGGGGGGGGGGGGGGGGGGGGGGGGGTTTCAACGCACTTAAGTCTTTCAACATGAAGTCTTAGTACCCGGGCTTTATCCCGTTTCATTTGATTTCACTTTCTGACCGCAAACAAAAAAAACGTTCAATTTCAATCCAACATTATTGGATCCTATAAGTCCGAAAACATGAAATCAGTATATTTTTCGAAAATCTTGATAAAATCATCAAAATTTATGAACATAACCAACTATCGTGGGCAAATTACTCTCAAACGACCGGCGATCGGTTTACCTCGTGAGTAGCAAGCTTGAGCTTAACTGAAGTGACATGAGGTGAGCGCAACAGGGGGTAGGGGTGCACCGGCGGGAGATTGATGGGGAGCGGGGGGCAATGCTGGGGGGGGGGGGGGGGGGTCTTTGACCGGCAGGGGACCACGTCCTTATGACCTGACCGATGTGTAGGAGTAAAGATTGAGGGGGTGAAGCCATTGGTTGGGCTGATGTGGGAGAGGGGGGAAGTTGGGGGGGGGGGGGGGCAGGCTGACAAGATGGGGGCGACTGTTAATTAGTTAGGTCAGCACATTGAGAGACGATAACTTCGAGTTTTATTTATTGCGAAATCGGTGTGACTTATTCTAAAAACCGATATACAAAACGCCATAAAGCGAAAAATGGCATAAAAAGGACCACAGGGCAAATGCAATTGGTACAAACTTCGTTTGAGAGCAAAAAAAAATGCTGATGTAATTCATTGTCAATATCTTCGAAACTGAGTGCATCTAGCTGAAATATAATCACAAACCCATTTACGACTCCTAAAACTCTTTGGCCCTGAAAGTGAAAAAAAACTTAAAAATGACAAAACAGGAACAAAAAATAAAAACATAGCCGGCAGATTGCCGGAAAATAAACACGATAGACGCTTGTGGCCTACCATGAATTAAAAGAACTAAAGGAATAAGATTGACAGATCGACCACAAGCTCTTTAATAGACCACTAGACTTTTTGGGTAAGAAACGGACTGTCATTTTTATGAGACACATTTGCTCTAAAAAGGAAAAACCCTAATGGAGCTTTTTCAAATTTAAAATTGGATATTAAAACTCAAGACACTATTACTCAGGAATTAGGGCATATAAGTTTGGCACTACTTAGATGCACACTATTGACCTTTAATTAGTAAATGTTCATAAATTTGAAGTTCCATAAGTGAGTTCAGAAGTCATTTTTTTGAGTGAGGTAAGTCACGAAATCGACCTAAAAACAGAAATGACGTCACGAACACAAATTTAAACTGCAAAGCAGTAGAAGAAACTTAAGTCATTGAAAAAGTCAATTCCAAGAACTCAGGGTAAGACGAAACAAAAACCTGTTAGACGAAGCAAAAAATTTTGGAGCGCAAAAATAGCCGTCTGGAATTAGTGACGCAGCAATTAAAAAAGAACAAAATTGTTTCAAAAGCCAGCAGAGCAGTCGGGAAGTGAATATCTTCAAAATCACCGATAAAAACTATCCAGTAAATCTAAGTTCATTGGTCCCCAAAGCTCCAAAACTCAAGAAAATTCAGAAACTTTCAAAATACCTAACAACACACTACCAATTTGTGTGTTTATGTTTGCATTACCAAAACATATAGCTCAAAAAAGACAGAAAAAAATAACGGCCTGCCAAAGACGTTTTGCAAAATGTTGAATGGCAAAAAGTTGAAATTTTTCCATTATGACAAAAGTTAATTTAGGACTTATGTATCTGAAAATTTAACTTATAAGCTTCCCAGCGAGAAAGGCTACTAAAAACAACTTACGGCTTTTAACGAAATTTAATGGCGACACGGCTTTACCTGTTGTTTCCATTTTGAGAGCTCTAAGTAACGGAAAAAAGTGGAAAAAAAATCTTACAAAAAACAGAGCACCAATACAATCTAATTTCATTCGATTGTAAAAAATAATGCCTAGATAATATCTAGATTCAAAACCAATAAGCATTAAACGTGGTAACTAAAACTTATAAGAAGAAATTTCAAGTAGAGGGAATCTAAAATTGGGCTTTATCCCGTTTCTATCTTTATTCTCTTTCCCAATACTGACTATGTCCAATTTAGATTGCTTTGAGGAGCAGATGCTGCATAACAGAAATTTGAGATCGACCAGAGATGTCAAAAAGTTTGAATGGCAAAATGTTGAAACATAGGCGGCAGATTGCCGTAAAATAGCCGCAATAGACGCTTGTGGCCTACCATGAATTGAAACAACCAAAGAAGTCAGTTTGACAGATCGACCAACAGCTTTTTAATAGACCACCAAACTTTTTGGGTTAGATTCGGACTGTCATTTTTATGAGACACCTAATGGAGCTTTTTCAAAATTAATATTGGATATTAAAAATCAAGACTCTATTACTCAGGAATTAGGGCACATAAGTTTGGCACTACTTAGATGCACACTATTGACTTTTAATTAGTAAATGTTCATAAAATTTAAAGTTCCATAAGTGAGTTCAGAAATCATTTTTTTTAGTGAGGTATGTCACGCAATTGACCTAAAAGCAGAAATGACGACACGGTAAGACGATACAATGACCTAAAAGCAGAAATGACGTCACAGTAAGACGAAACAAAAATCTGTTAGACGAAGCAAAAAAATTATGAGCGCAATAAGAGCCGCCTGGAATTGCTGACGCGGCTATTAACAAGCTGTCAACTAAGGTTGAAGCAAACAAATTTCTGTTCGACGAAGTTTTAAAACGGTAGGCCCGCTATAATAGCAGGCTGAGAAGATGAGGGCAACTATTAATTAGTTACAACAGCACATTGAGAGACCATAACTTCGAGTGTTATTTATTGCGAAATCGGTGTGAATTTTATTCTAAAAACCAATATATACTACAAATGGGTAAAATATAGCGTGTGAATCAATTCACATTCTTACTATCTATAGACAATAAGTCGGCTGAGCCCTCTAGCCAGCGTTTACCAAACTTTACGAACGCGATCAATTTGTCCACAGTTGAACAGAACATTTTGAGCAGTTTCTCTGATCAACCTTAATGATAAGGTTTTTCTGAAAGTAAAGTTTGGCATGATTGGTCGTTTCTTTAGGTACCTGACTCTGTTGTGGTTGTCAGCAGCTAGCACCGTATTCTCCTTCGAGTGGGCGGCCAATGCAATCACCCGGATACCCTCCCACGAACTCTCTATGTTGCCGCTCAGGTCACAGAGGTAGAAGTGGCCCTGGATCCCTAAATATCAACCAAAATAAAACAAATTCTGACATCTAATTTTTAGAAACTGAGCTTCTGTGGTTTGCCAATATTGACATTCATCTGCATATCGGCTTCATTCAAATGGATTTCACATTAGTGCGCTAGTGGGCATAACAATTTTTTGTCCCCAATGCCCATGTATAATCGTCCATACGAATGAACCAACAAACAAAATTGCATACAAGGAGAACAGGGCCCACCTAATTGCTTTAAACTTTGTTTGAAAGGAAATAATTATGTTCAGTGCCATTGAATGTCGATATATATTACGCAAGGGATGATTTGAGTGAAATTTCCACAAATTTTGGACAGCAAACATCCCATTTCTGTTTTTGACCAGGTATTGTCAACTAGAAACCAGCAGAAATTAGAAGAGCTCCTTCAAACATGCCATTCAGCCAGCTACTCCAATAAAACCTTTTTCATAGGAAGCAATTACAACTTAACGTTCCGTCGCACAATATTTATAACGTCGGTTCACAAAATTTGGATCTTTTCTGTTTCGGCTCCCACAGTGTTGTTTATGACCCCCAGTTACAAATTATGGATCTTTTCCGTTTGTGCCCCCCCAGCTTAGTGGGCGCATATTATTTGCACCCCCCAGACGCACGTGCAATATTTTTACATAGTAATTTACTATGTAATGGCACGTGCTCTGTAACTGGGGGGCGCATAACGTACTGGGGGGCACAAACGGAAAAGATCCCAAATTATATGTTGTTGCATAGCACGTTACTATGTAAGAAAATAGCATGTGAGCCTGGGGGTCATAAAAAATCGATGCTCACTGAGCTGGGGGGGGGGGGGGAGGGGGGACAGAATAGATCCTAATATTTTAATATTTTAACAAGTTCCAGTCCAATAGTCTATTGACAGAGTGTGGGGTGGGGTGGGTGTTGATGTAGCCACTACACCGAATCCGATCGGCATGGTTTCCTAGTTAGAACAAAGTGAATTTTGACCATTTCAGTACAACGATTCAAGCTGAGATATCAACATAATGACTTAGTTTGGTGTAAGTTGTGAGTTTTCATTATTACACGTGCTTCTGCCGACGCACAAGTGGAGGTGGTGGTCAAATTATAATCGGGTATAATTTCAGTAACGGGCTTCAAGGATATCACAGAGCACGTGATAGACCAGTACCTGGATATAAATTGAAATAACAATTTCGGTGCACTTGTGATTCGGCTTTTATTAGTTTATTGCTGCCAATTGGTCGCAACTTCTTAAAATTGCCAAGGAGCGCAATTTAAATTGTGCCTAACAAAAAGTGAAGGACAGAAAAATTAAATTGTTAAGACAAAAAAATGGCCAGAGAAAAAAAGCGCAATAATAAGACTAAAATGACCCAAATAGATGCAAAAAAAAGTTGTTTGAGAGGTATTGAAAGATGGAATTGATTGAGAACATGAAGCTCTAATGTACCCGCAACAGCAAAGTGTGTTGAGTCTGGTAGCCAGCAGCAGGTGGTGAGACAGTCCTCTGGCCCATTGGACACCCTCACCACTCTGTCCATTGTGGCCATACTCCACACTGTAGCCTTGGAGGACGAACGAGCACCGCAACTCAACAGATACCTACACACATCACATATATTCATACAATATGCCCAGTCGGCAAGACTACTTATATGGAATATTAATAGAACTTTAGCATATACATAAATTTAATGGCTAGACCCATTTTTCAATAGGCTATACAAACCAATATTAGAAAAATCAAGCTTAGACCTTTTCCGCGTCATCGACTACCGGGATATTTGCCATATATTTATTTATTTATTACAAAGCTAGCCATCAGTTTCGACAGTGTTTCAATATTAAGTTTAAGTCGGTAGAATATGATTGCTTTCAAAGTTATGTCATCATTTACCTGTCATCAGGAGACCACGAAAAGAAGCCTACAGGAGCCTCGTGGTCCAGTTTCTTATCGAATGCCTTCAATCTGTGCTGGGCGGTCACTGTGAACAGCTGGATGTGGCCAGAGTTGCCAGCAGCTGCGAGGGAGTTTCCCTTGTGGTTGAATTTACAGTACAAATACTCCTCACTGTCCATTATTGTCTGTCTCATGCGACATGGAAACTGGTTTTTGGAACACCTGGTCAACAAAACTTCATGCGAATAATAGAAAAGGTCCGAAAAACATATTGTAATTAGACAACAATTTGTAAATTAGTATTCACCAAAATCTGGTGAAGATAAACATTTTCGTGGTTAACAGTTTATGACAATTCGAACGTCTTCGTTCATTGCCAATAATAGTTAAGTTTTAAAATTTTATTTAAAAAATACATTATACAAAACGTTCAAATTCAATGGCACCGTATCACAGCTTAAGCATTTTGTAACAGCAATTTCACTAAAATCGTGGGAGTTTATTTTGTGCTTAACATTATTTCATGTCATCGCAAATCTTCTCAGTTATTGCAAGGTCCATGTTAAGCTCAAGAAGAGTCAATTTCATTTCCAAAAAAATTCAAAAAAAAACGAACACTTAAAACTATCACCAAATAAATCTGCTAACATGAAAAGTCATGTAAAAGTCATTCTTATGATGAATTAAAGAGATTTTCACAAAAAGCTGCATATTGTCGGAAAAAAAAACAAAAAACCACCGTTAACCCCACAGGCTGACACTGCGCTTGAAACAGCAAAGGAAAATGAAGAGAAAATTGATGAGATTCGAATTTTTAGTGTCAAAAAGTTTTCTAATCTGGTCTAGTTTCATTAGATGCGATAAATATGTTAAACTATTGGACCACACTAACATCAATACGAATACAACATAGCAGTATAGCATTAGGAGCTTTGATAATTTAATGAAATAAGTTTCTACCAACTAGGTCTTGATGCCTGAGCTTTATTGGCTTATCCCGTTTCTTTCGATTTCACTTCTCGAGCTTGAACGTATTCGCGTATAATTGCTGAACTAATTCTAAAATCAATTCAATCGATTTATGAAAAACGTGATCAAAAAATAAAAAAAGAAACCTAGCATATAAAGTCCTGAATTACACTCCAAAAAATTTAAAAAACGAGGACCTGAATATCAATAACATCAGAGGTGCAGCTTTCCATCATACTAAAGCATTTAACCGTAAATAGAGGACAACAAGCAGAAAATACCCATAGATCTAAGTAAACCTTCATTCCCCCTCTTTTAGAAAACCTATAGTGTCGAAGTATTTCAATACCAAAACATCATCTAAATTATCACTCAAATAACACGTCCTCAAAACACTTACAACAGTTTTGAAGAAACCAAGGAAGACAAAATGGGACAAAAACAATAAACATACCCCGAAGATTGCCGGAAAATAGCCGCCGTTGATTCCCATAACCAAGATTGGGATTGAAAGAAGACAAAAAACTAATGAAAAAAAAATTTGTATACAATCAATTTTAATTGTAAACTATTTTGATCTCATTTTGGAGCTGAACATAAATTGTTTCGTAGTGAAACGACACAGGGGCTACTATCAATACCAATACCCATTAGAGATGGTAACTATTAACAAAGTTCCAGTAACGGGCATCTAAAATGGTCTTTATGGGTTTATCCCGTTTCTAATTCTGATTTCGTTTTTTGATACTGACTCTGTTAATTTTGAATTGCTTTGCTGAGCAACTGCTAAGGTAAAGCAAAAAAAATTTAGTACAACGTAAAATATTAAAAAATATGAGCTCTATAATAGCCGGCTGAGAAGTTGAGACGGCTATTAAACAAGTAATCCCAAAACTCATTAAAACTGTTAATTCCGAAGAAAAACCTTATTAACATCCAAATATGCCTAATAAAGCCTCCTCAGATGAGATCTGTCATTAATATGACTCAACGACTATGAAAAATCTGGGGAAAACAACAGAAAAACATGTATATCAAATAAATCAAAAACGTTCACTTGACTATTACTAGAAAGCCGACGAGACTTTTCATTAATGACTCTTGTCAAAAAATATTTATGCCTCAAAATAAAGCAGACAAAAACTTGCAGTAGCATTCCTTGGCCAGAGAACGTCAAAAAAAAAAATAAAGGCACAACTCATCAATTCACAAAAAACTTTTTAACCAAAAGGAGTACTGTCAAAGCTATCAATATCCTAAACTATCAGATGGAACACCTAACCAATTCAATTCATTGTAAAGACAATACGACCTGTCATAACTGAGCTTAATCAAAAGGACATCAAAATGAACAATAATAACATGCAAAACTCCTGATTAATCTCTAAAAAAAGAAATAGAAAAATGTTTAAAAAAGCCATTGGTTATCAACATGAAACATTCGGTAGATTCACCTAAGCCTCATTATAAAGCCGATAAGACCTTTAATTATTGAGCCTATGCAACAAAACATGAAAAAGACCATTAATGACGCTCAGACGTCAAAAAATCAAACTCTACGTATTGACGAATTCACTGAAATCAAGAGCTAGGAACTTAAAAAGCAAGAACATTCAATTACATCCCAATAAAAGCCGATAACAATTGTCACTAATGATATTTACTGACAGGAGAACAACGAATACGGTCAAAACTGAAAATGCACAAACGCTTTTCTTAAGAAAACAAGTATTGTTAAAGTAATGAAGTCTCAGTAAGAAACAAGAAGACCTGTCATTAATTATTCTCGGTCACAAGATATTAAAAAGATCAGCAGATACAGACAAAACTAAAAAAAATCCTAGAATAAAAATCAAAAACCATTAGCTACCAACTGATGTCTGAAATCAATGTGAGAAAAGCACGCTCACTTGCGAACTACTCACTTTATCGCTCGATTGATTTTTTAGTGTGACGAACCTGACTACTTCAATTTGACCTCCAACTGACATAAAAAAGTAGAACAAATGTGCGACCGGATCTCAAAAAAACCATGACTGGCAGATTGCGACAGCTTTGCAGATATGCAGCCCCCAAAACAAAGAAAACAGATCAAAAAATTCTTTCCATTAAATGCTGAGATTTTATATTCTCATTAAGAATCTGTATTATTTCTACTAGATGGTCCTAAATAAACTTCAATTAGAGTGACACGCACTCACTTGGCCTTATCTCTTCGAATTAAAGTCAAGAAAAGTCAATTTCAGAGTGAGGAAGTCAATTTTGAGAGTGAGATGAGTCACGTGTGAGCAGAAACGCAAATGAACAAAAAGCTCGCTCCACTAAGAGTGAAAATGACGTCAAGCACGCAATTCATTTGAAATTGTATGAAAGAATGAACAAAAAGCAGATTTGTTGTGATTGACGGCGAAATCAAGAAAACAGTAGGCCAAGCTCTAACACAATTTTAAGAATTTTCAATGACTTAACAAAAACAAGACTTTGAAAGGAAAGAGAATGAATTAGGAAAACCATTCAGAAAAGAATACCGTTAAAATCGAGATCACTAAAAAAATAAAATTGCCGCGCATGAACTAATTGCGAGAAATCGAATTTGAGTTCCAACTTTATTTTATCTCTGAAAATAGAGTGAAAACTGTCCAGCAGAAAGACCACTCACCTGTTCGTTCCAATTAATGCTTCGGTGTCAACAAAATTACTTCTCCGATTTGACACCAAAACTTTTCAAAAACAGATCTTTTCAAAAAAAGACTTTGAACAGATCTTTTCAAAAAAACAGCCCGATGACTCGGGATTTCTTGTCATGTCAATGCCAATTCTTGGAAACATTTGACAAGCTGCTTCTGCAAAAGAATTGTTTATAACACATTGTCTGATACAGTTAGATTATGCTCAACAAATGAATGATATGGTAGAAAGAAAAAAACTAAAAACAATGAAAAAGTAGAAAAACCGATCGAAGTGAATAGAATTGAAGAAAATCACATAAAAGTTTCTGTTTATTCATAGAGCATCAACAGTACACCCAAAAGCAGGAAAACATTACTGAAAAAACAACTAAAATATAAGCGACTAACGTCGGGCGAATTGCTCTCAAACTACCGGCGAGCGGTTGGATTCGTCAACAGCTAGCCACGGTTTAGTGACCTCAGGGTACTATAACTTTATCCCGTTTCTGAAGACGGGACGGACAAATGGGTTGGACGAAAAATCGGCTGAGCGATAAATTGCATAAAAGACAAACAGGGTAGATAAATTTGCTACAAATTGCCTTTGAGAGCAATTAACAATGGTTTCCTAAAAAGTGTTCGTTAGATCAGTTATGATAAAACACATTTCAATTATAACTCATTGATAATAGGGATCAGAGATGATGACATTACGCAAAGAAGATGATGACATTACGCAAGACATTAATATCTTAAGAACCAATTCAAGAGACCATCCGGTATCCGTGTTTCAAGCCAGAAATTGTTTTACAGGCTCATAAAGACCCTGTGGTACGGTTGTACCTTATTTTAGTTCATATTCATTAAGTTGTACTAAATAATTTATTCTTGTCCTTGTCAGACTAAAAGTCATCATTTCATAATACAAGTAATTTACCGCCGACTAAAAAGTCAATATTTCAGATTGTTCACATCGCCCACTTTTGATTATTATTCATTCTCTTGAATCTTGTTTCTGAATTAAATTGCATTCAAACTAGTCTGTTTTGCATTAGTCGAAGTCCTATTGGATTTGAGAAGGAAATCCACTCTCAGTAATTTGGTCTGCATTAGCAACACGATTGCTACTAATTCTAAAAGTGGTAATCCACTAATTCAGTAAAAGTTGGATTCGCGCCTCGAATCCACTCACCTAAATCTAAGTGGATTAGTGACACAAATTGTATCTCTACAGTCAGAGATATCACATGGCGCAGTCAGCAACTAAAGAACGTGCACTCTTGGGAATCGAACCCTTTTGGGACAAACCAACACTTGAACCTCCATTGCGATGGGATAGATGGCAGATTATGTTAAAACTGGCTATCATGGCTAAAGAAGGAATATCAATTGACACTCTCCTTGACGATCCTCCGGACAAAGTCACTCTACCTCCAGAACCCATTTACGAAGCTGATGTCGAAAACAGCACGGCTCAAAGTGAACGAGGCCGACATACTAGAAAAGAGCAACTAAAAAATTCGTGGCTCAATAGATGTCAAAAAATAGAACTTGTTGGCATACTGTGTGGAGAAAAACCTTGGGAGTACTGCGATAGTAAAGCAGTCTCTCTAATATACCTCAGCTTGGGAATAGAAGAGAGACGAATATTCGGTTCACAGGAACCGAATATCCAGATAGATAGAGTGACAACAAAAATTCTTTGGGATTACCTTGATGGTGTATTCACGAAGCAAAGAAATATCACATTTGATCGATACACGTTTCTCACTCGGAAACAAATGAAAGGAGAACCTGTGGAAAAGTTCTACGGGTGCCTTCGAGAGTTGTCCCTAAACTGCGATTTGGGAGGTCACGAAGAATCGATCATCCGAGATGTCTTTATTGCTAATATGCAAGATGGTGAAATTCAAAGGGAACTACTCAAAGAGACACGGACGGCTAAAGAAGCTCTCGAGGTGGCAATGAAAATTGAAATGGGAATACAAAACCAATTCAAAATTTCTGGAACTTCAATTCCCAACACTACAAATGAAATTTCAAGTCAATCAATAAATAGTGTCCAAGGATCGTGGAATAGAACCCGAGCACCGACAAATCAATTTGTCAAACCTACGATTTGCCCAAATTGTGGCTATGGCTGGACTCCTTCTCATAGACAAAATTGCCCTGCTCGTGGAAAATCTTGTAAAAATTGTGGAATCGCTAATCACTTTGCAAAAGTTTGTCGCAAACCAAAACAACCTAGTAAACCGAAACCTAGAGTAAACTATGTAGATGACTCGGTTTCTGAGGCGGCTACAGTAGGTACTTCAACAACGGCGGCAGAACAAGTTAACAATATCAGCAAACTTCTACAGCAGAAAAGCATTTACGATGCCAACTATGATTCTGATTACGA
Organism: Convolutriloba macropyga; assembly: GCF_964194025.1. Lineage (NCBI taxonomy): Eukaryota > Metazoa > Xenacoelomorpha > Acoela > Convolutidae > Convolutriloba > Convolutriloba macropyga. Next base: position 44,555,616 of record NC_134482.1, on the reverse strand, counting down.
TGACTATAACGATAACTGTGTAGCTGCGATTTCCATCAAAAACGACACACGTGAAGTAGAACCTGTAAATTTAGACATTTGTGTTGGAAATACATACACAAAAGCATTGGTGGATTCGGGCAGCGTATGCACTATTGTCAACAAAAGTCTGGCGGACAGTGGTGTCCGATTGCAACGAAAGCTATTGGGTGGAGTCACCCGAAACACATGATTTGAAAACCTTTTCAAATGATATAATCAAGATTGTAGGTGTAATCAACACATCAATAAAGTGTAATGACTGGATAGCCACGGGCGTTGATGTAACTGTCGTGGAAGATGGTCACCGACCCATCATTGGACGAGATCTATTTCCAAAGCTAGGCCTTTCTGTTATACAATTGAAACAAGCTGCTAATATTGATCAAAATCAATGTCCAATCAAGAGGCAGATCTCTTTTGATTTTCCAGATCTCATCACCCGTGTCGGTAAATCTTTGAAACATTCAGTAAAGTTGACATTCCATAATGAATTTACACCTACACATCAAAAAGGGCGACGAGTTCCAATTAATTTACAACCACTCGTTAATATAGAACTTAAAAAACTACTTGATGAAAAACACATCATAAAATTAAACAGTTGTTCAGAATAAATCTATCCATAAAAACAAATACCAAATATTGATAATTTGATTGACACAATTCAACAGAATTTAAATACATCCGCATCACAAGAAACAGCATATTATTCAACACTGGATTTGAAGTACGCATACAGTCAACTTAAATTAGATCCGGAAACGGCTCAACACTGTAATTTTAATATCATTAGCGGTGAGAAAACTGGAACTTACCGTTTTATTACGGGCTTTTACGGTTTAACTGATATGCCAGCAGCTTTCCAAAAAGTAATGGATTACACTTTAGTCGGACTTCAAAATACTTACTGTTTTTGGATGATATTATAGTAGTTAGTCGTGGCTCTAAAGATGACCATTTAAAACTCGTCTATAAATGTTTAAAGAAATTAGATGAGGATAACTTACGAATTAACTTACCTAAATGTCATTTTGCAAAGACCGAAATTGAATGGTTGGGTCATAAGTTTAGTCAATCAGGAGTAGCTCCACTTGAGTCAAAAACAGCGGCAATCGCCTCACTACCAGCACCTAAAAATTTAAAACAACTTAGATCCTTCTTAGGTTCTGTTCATTACCTCGGAAAGTTTATTCCTAATTTGTCTCAATTGTGTCATCCCCTTCGTCCTTTATTAAAAAAGAATACAAATTCATTTGGAACACCAAACATGATACACATTTTCAAGCAATTAAAGATAAAGTTGCAAACACCACAGAAAATACACACTATAATCCTCACTTGGAAACACGGATCAAATGCGACGCTTCAAGAGCGGGTTTAGGAGCAGCACTAGAACAACGTTCGCCTTCGGGATGGCACATAGTTGCACTTGCGTCTCGTTTCCTCAACTCTAATGAGGAACGTTATAGTATTAATGAACTCGAATTATTAGGTGTGGTGTGGTCTGTAGAATATTTTAAATATTATTTATTTGGCAAATCTTTCACAATTATCACAGATCACCGAGCATTACTATCCATTATGAAAGAACATAGATCAAATAAATCTGATAATAGTAGATTAACACGCTGGATTGATCGTCTTTTACCTTTTGATTTTATTATTGAACATATACCCGGTGCAAAAATGGGGCTGGTAGATTATATTTTTCGCCAACCAAATCAAAAAGCAAAAGTTACAAACAAATATGACGAGGAATTTGCGGTAGCAACAATTACCCGCATTCGTGACGCGATTGCAGCAATTTATGTAAATACCACACCACAAACCTGTCAATCACAGCACTTTAACAGCGTTCCTCACACAAATTCCACACGTGCCTCGCATCCTGGCTTAACAAACAATTCTCAATTGCTTTCTGCCATTAATCGAAATACAACTCAGTTGCTTCTTGAAAACTCTGCAAACGCAGCACAATTCCAATCTCTCTCTACCAGTAATACAAAACCAGTTCAAATCCAGTCTCAATTCAATTGCCCCTCATACACATCACATATCCTTTCAATCAGTAATCACAAAATGAGCAGCTCTGCATCTAGTCCGCAAACTCCCCCTACACACAGCCGGGTCACATTCCAATCTACCCCCAATTCCAATACCACCCGCTCATCAAATGACGGACAAACTTCCCCCAACTTAGAATTGTCAAAAGAAGAGGTCTTTGAGAACAACTTGACGCAACTCTTCACAAAGGGATTCTTAGCAGTTCTCAACAGTAAGGACGCTGCTCTAAAAGAAGTACGCTAAGGAAGTGAATCCTTACCTCTTCTCGTACTGGAGGGATTTGCATGTTCGCTCGGGATGTGTTTGTGTGGACGAACGCGTTGCGATTCCACACTCAATTCAAGACGCGTTCTTGGAAAGCCTCCACTTAACGCATCCAGGAAGTTGGGGCATGATAACGCTCGGGCAATACGCGTTCTGGCCGTATATGCACCGAGAAATTTTGAATAAAGCGGCCACGTGCAAGCCTTGCACTGATATTGGTAAGAATCTTAAACCTGTTATTCCGGCGTCTAAATGGAAACCTTTATTGCCATGTACAGAACCGAATGAAGAAATACAAATTGACTTTGGAGGTCCCATCACTAATGAAAAAGATCAAGATATCTATTTTCTTGCATGTATTGATCGCTTTTCTAAATATCCTTCTGTAGAAGTAGTTGATAAAGCTAATGGACCCAATGTTATTAAATTTCTAGATGACTAAATTCAAATTCACGGTGTCCCTCAAAACATCAGATTAGATCAAGCACGTTGCCTAATAGGTTATAAAGTTAAAAACTTTTGTAAACATAATATTAGCATTATCACTGCCCCAGCAAACGATCATAGAGCTATAGGATTAGTGGAGCGTTTGATAAAAACTATTAAAAGACGCTTAGGCTGTATGAAATTAGACACTAGAAATAATACATTCACAATTAAAGAAGCAATTAAGTCAATTGTATATCAATTACGTATTTGTAAACAAAAGACAACAAACGTAACACCTTTCCAAGCACATTTTGGAAGAAAGCCAAATACCACTAAGTAATATAAGTACAACACCTAAATCATCTAATCTATCATATGAGAACATTCTTCACCACTATTTAGACGCTGATACTGTCCCGGTTGAAGATTACTTGGACGAAAATGGATGGGTGACGGGTGATCGCAGTGACATTTTGATTGACGAGGCCATGCAGAGGGCTCAGGTAGACGCGCGTCGTCGCTACAATGGCGATCACAACAAGTCTGTCTCCCGCTTCATTCTGCACCCAAAATTGAATAATCCAATCCCCCGGACAGAGCAATCACTTGACCTAAAGTTGGCCCGGAAGGTAACGAAGCGCTCGAAACGAGATCTTCGCGGACTCTGGGAAACTCTGGCCCCCGGCAGTACAGTGGTCCGTACATCCAACACAACTACAGTCATTAAGGAGCCAGGAGTACCGGAAGTCAGTGTACGCAATAGCGATATTGCTAAGTTCGGCACTCGTGCCGAACGCAATACTGATTTATGGGAGTATGCTAAACGTCGACCTTTGCCGTATGAAAAAACGACCGAGGAAAAGATCGCACAACACACCAAAGAGTTGAAAAAATTTCGCGGAGAAATTAAAATCCGTCATCGCCCCAATCAGTCTGATGCAGCATCGGGAGTCTCGTCTGCAAACAGAAACATCTCTAAAGCGATGGCGTCTAGAAAACCCCGAAAACCACAAGCAGGAGGCAAACGTTCCCGTACTACATCTACCACACTGAACACCTCTAATGCATCATCAGTTGCTGCCTCCTCTGCAACATCATCAGTTGCCTCTCCCTCAACTTCCTAAACGTAATCGCCGCGCGCCTGACTATTACGGATTCGAAAAATCGGTGTGTTCTTTGAGTGACGATTCAGCTGCTCCCGTATCTAAAAAACAAAGACCCGCAAATCCTGTGATAGAAACTATTATACAAGAAGAAGCAGCACAGCCTCCCGTTCCATATACGGAGTATGAACTGCGAGTGGTGAGCCCTCCTGCACCCCCTCCAGTGGGAACATGGTCACCCGTGGATTATGATTATGACGATTATGCACGGGAGATAAGTATGAGCGTCTTTGACGCCGAAAACCAAATTTAAACCAAAACTAATTAAACTTTCATCATTATTTGTTCAATTGTCAAAATTTCAATCTTGTAATTGTTGAGTTAAATGTGGAATGGTATTACTTTTCCACTCATTTTTATGTTTAGTGTTTACCTTAAATTTGTGTTCGTGTTGGGTATTCTTTGTTAAATTTGATGTTGCTAATATAGCCATATCTTCGATGTTATACTTTTGCTGGATTCGCATCGCGAATGTGCTTTAATTTAATTTGCGTGCATACATTTTACGGGAAACGATTAACCGTTTACATTGTTCTAATTTATTTCACCATTCGAGCCACTTTTCCAATATTCATCATCCACTTGTCTGTTGTTGCTCATAACCTTTATTATTTATACTAACCAGTACATATGTTAATATTATCATAAATTTTTCACTGTGTAGTTTAAAATTTTGCTCAGCCCAGGATATGTGGTACGGTTGTACCTTATTTTAGTTCATATTCATTAAGTTGTACTAAATAATTTATTCTTGTCCTTGTCAGACTAAAAGTCATCATTTCATAATACAAGTAATTTACCGCCGACTAAAAAAACAAAATTTCAGATTGTTCACATCGCCCACTTTTGATTATTATTCATTCTCTTGAATCTTGTTTCTGAATTAAGTTGCATTCAATCTAGTCTGTTTTGCATTAGTCGAAGTCCTATTGGATTTGAGAAGGAAATCCACTCTCAGTAATTTGGTCTGCATTAGCAACACGATTGCTACTAATTCTAAAAGTGGTAATCCACTAATTCAGTAAAAATTGTATTCGCGCCTCGAATCCACTCACCTGAATCTAAGTGGATTACTGACACAAATTGTATCTCTACAGTCAGATATCACAGACCCATACACTTCAAACACGATAAAAATTTTCAAAAATTGAAAAAATTGTTAATTTTATCCAAAAATTACTAAACCTGGAGTCATAGAAAAAGATTACCATTCCGTTAACTCCAGAAACTATGCAGCAGCTTATTATCAAACCTTGGATGAGGTTCGAGGGCCTCTGTTGCCGGAAAAAAACCAAAAACATGAAAAACTGCATATATTTTAAAAAAAAATTGCTTAAATTCATGATTATAAAATCTTGAAGAACATTCCATTACATCTCTAAATTATGCAGTAAAATATTATCAAAACTTAGAGGAAGTTCCGCGGCCCTTGAGGCTAGAGAAACCTAAGAAATGACAAAAAATTTCAAAAAACTTCAAAAAATTGCAAGTTTTATAAAAATAAATTGCTGCGATATTAAAGAGATGAAAATTAATCCATGACCAAAAAAAACTTTTCCAGTAACTTAACTATCAAACCCTAACGGAGGCTTTCCGACCTTCGAGGTTTCAAAAAATCTGAATAGTGAGCATAAATGTCAAAAATTGGAAAGAAATGGCTAAAAATATCAAAAATATGCTGAAATTCGTGATGTTAAACTCTTGCAAGACTTTCCATTTAATCTAAAAAATATTCAGTAACGTATTTTCGAACCCCTAGAGGAGGTTCCTTGGCTCTTGAGTCTAAAAAAACCTAAAAAACTTAAATTTAAAAAATTGAAAAAAAGCAAATTTTATCAAAAAATTGCCAAAATTTGTGACAGTAAAAAGTTGAAAAACTATTCCATGGCCATTAAAATTTTCTCAGTAACTTATTATCAACTCCCTTAAAATGTTTGCTGGCCCCTGGGTCTGAAAAGACCTGAATAAAGAAAAAAATGTCAAAAATTTTGAAAAAATGAACGTTTTGTCAAAAAATTGCTAAAATTCGTGATGTTAAAATGTTGAAACCATTGCATTACCACTAGAAACAATGGAGTAAACTATTATCAAACCCTAGAGGAGGTTCTTCGACGCCTAGGGCTGATAAAAATCAAAAAATGTTAAAAATTTTCAAAAAGCTTGAAAAAATTGCCAAAAATAAATTTGCGTTTGTAGCAAGCGGTTGTTCGTCAGTAGCTAGCCACGGGGGGGGGGGGGGGGGGGGGGTGCACTGGGGCAGATTGGGTGTGGGGGAAACAGTGGGGTGGGGGGCAACAGCGCGGTGGGGGTGGGGCAACAGTGGGGGTGTCTTCAACCTCTAAGAATCGCCCTTCACACCATAAGTATAAGTATAAGTCTCCTAAACACTTTGAGCTGAAACAGAGCTGAAAGGCTCTAAGAGAATTTAATGCCCGCTGGGCGCTACCTGTTTATCCCGTTTTTGAGGACGAAAAACCAAAAGCGTCAGACAAAAAATCGATCAAGCGAAAAATTGCATAAAAAAAGACCGACAGGACTAATATAATTGCGACAAACTTCGTTTGAGAGTAATTAGAATGTGAAAAAATTTGCACGTTTTGTCAAAAAGTGCTAAAATTCGTGATGTTGAAACGCTGAAACCATTCCACTACTACTAGAAACTATGCAGCAAACTACTATAAAACCCTAGATGAGGTTTCTTGACACCTAAGGCTGAAAGAACAAAAAAAGACAAAATTTCAAAACTCGAAAAATTGTAGAAATTAGTATAAAATAGCGTGTTTTTAGCGATCAGTTGTTCGAACGTAGCCACGGGGGGGTGGGAGTGCACCGGGTGGCTGATGGGGAGGGAGGGGGGTGGTCAACAGTGGGGTGGGGCGACAGCGCGGGGGGGGCAATAGGGGGTGGGGGGGGGGGGGGGGTCAACAGTGGGGGGGAGGGGGGGGGTTGGTGTCGTAAACCTCTAAGAACCGCCCTTCACAAAGTATGTACAAGTCTCTAAAGCAGTTCGAGCTGAAACAGAGCTCAAAGGCTCTAACAGCACTTAATGCTCACTGGGCGCTACCTGTTTATCCCATTTTTGAGGACGAAAGTCAAAAGCGTCAGACGAAAAATCGGTCAAGCAAAAAATCGCATAAAAAAGAACGACAGGACTAATATAATTGCTACAAACTTCGTTTGAGAGCAACTAAAAACTAACAAAGGTCATAATTGCTCTCAAACAACGAGCGTAGCAATTTAATACTGAGGGTACAACAAGGACCCTTCCGACCAAGGAAGTGTTCAAATACCCCGACCTCCACCGTAATAGACTGAAGCATTAACCACTCGACTTTCAATACCTTCTACTAATTTATCATACAATCGCCTGTGCTTTAGCAAAAGATCTAATTTCTGAATGAGAGCAATTTGGGTTACGCACAAATCAAAAAGTCAAGCGTGAAAAAGTCACTCGCGAAGTGGATTCGGAAAGAATGTTCGAGAACAAAACGGACAAGTAAAAATTGTGCATAAAAAGACGCACCCTGTTACAATAATGTGCTTTTCGTCCGAGAGCTATTAATAATAAAACAATGTCATCCCCTATAATCTGCCACAATACAAAAATCTTGCGCAAATTCAAGAATAGAGACAATGATAGACTAACTTGTGGTCTGTTAGAAGCGATAGAGAAGATTGGTAAGAATTAGAGTGGGAACTGCTTGTGCTACATTCTGAAATTCGCGTCTGAGAAGACGTTGATGCTCCCACAACACCTCCACCATCTCCACTATCTGATAAAGACAGGAGCCCATTGGACATAGATTTACCATGCGTACCACTGCAGTAGTTGTCTCGGTTATTACCAGCGGCATTTAACCCTAAACAAAACATAGCTGCATATATGAAACATACCCGGCAGATTGCCGGAAAATAGCCGCCGTTGATTCCAATAAGCATGATTGGGATTGAAATAACAGAAGATATAGAAAAAAAAGATTTTTGTACAAAAACATTTTTTTAAGTCCGATTTATTTTGATGGCATTTCGTTGTTGAACATACTTCTGTTTCTTAGAGAGAGGCTACAGGGGCTACTATCAATAACAATAAGCATTAAAGATGGTAAATAAGACTTATAGGAACGACGTTCAAATAACGGGCATCTAAAATTGGGCTTTATGGGTTTATCCCGTTTCTATTTCTGACTTCAATTTTTATACTGACTCTGTTCATTTTGAATTGCTTTGCTGAGCAACTGATGTTCAAATTCACTTTTAGCAGAATGAGAGAAGAGAGAAACTAGCCTAGAGAAGTAAAAAAGATTTCACGCAAAATGTTGAAAAGGCGGCAAAATGAGGTAAAGCGAAACATTTTTTTATTCGACGAAGTAAAAAAACATAGCAGGACAAGTCCTGACGTACAATTCAAAGAATTTTCATTGAATAAACAGAAAAACTAGACTTAGAATGGACTATGAGTGAATTGAGAAAACCATTTTAGAAAAAAAAACAGATAAAAAAATAAGAAAAATCAATGTCAAAATGCCGCATGTGAACCAAAAAAAAACCACTAGCGAGAAATGAAAAATTAATTCAAACAAAAAACTAGGTCTAGAATGAGCTGTGAATGAATTGGGAAAACCATTTAGAAAAAAAATCCGATCCAAAAAATCGAAAAAACAGTAAAAATCAGATTGAAATTGCCGCATGTGAACAAAAAACCACTACCGAGAAACCGAACTTTTGTTCAAACACCATTTTCGCACTCTACTTTAAAATTAGATCGAAAAAAATTCACGCCGCAAAACCACTCGCTTTTTCGCTCCATTTCCTGTTTCGGCATGACCAAAATCACTACTCCAATTTGACTTCAAAAATCATGATAAAGCATTTAAATTCTTAGCTCCCTGATGGCCCAACTTTTGGTTGTTCTTTCAAAACAGGAAAAACGAGAATAATGCACTTAATAATTTACCATTAATGTAAATTTTAGCTTGGATATGTAACCCTTTTTAACAGTTAGAATATTAGTTATTGTGTGAGTGAAAATAACATTGAGAATATCAGAGTTGCGAAGACACAAACAGGTAAAAAAAATTCAATCAAAATCTTTGACATGGTATACTACAAAAAAAAAACTTTTTGCAAAAAAATTCATTAAAAAAACCAAAATATTCAAATTATTCTCAACTAACTTGCATGTATGGAATGTAACTTAGCTAATATTTTTTGCGAAATTAACAGATCGTGTTGCATCAATGTTAAGAAGCTTCTAATTTTTTTCTTTATTACTCATACCAATAATTATTTCGAAATAACCCTGAAAACCAAAATTGGTCTCCTAAAAATTGCGTTTTTGCAAAAAAGAAGCCAAATTTTCTTCATTCATCCACATCAAAGGTTGAACAAACACCTGGATCTCCTGGATTTGAAGTTGCTGTTTATAACATTTCTGAAGTTTTTATTTTCTAAAGTTTACATTTCTACAGATAAAAAATTTCATAGTGTAAACTACCCCCGATTTGTTTTGACTGTGAAAGAGTAAATCCCTCTTTAAAATAGACAATCTGACTATTTCTTGGGGGATTTCAGTTTACGGATTGTTTTTAAGAAAAGCACGGTGGCCAAGCGTTCTCTGCTGAAAAAAAGTTTTCATAAATGCTCGGCTGATCCTACATAATGAGAGCTAAACCAAAAATTTCAAAAAAAAATGGCCAAAAACGACCTAGTTTTATGAAGTTTTCAATCTTGATTTCGTAGCACATTTTACTGTTCTCAAGCCTTTCAATTGTCAAGCCTTTTCCGTTTGTGCTACCCCAGTACTTTATGCACCCCCCCCCCCGTTACGGAGCACGGGTCATTTCATTGTAAATCATTATGCAAAAATATGGCACGTGCGTCATATACTATCTTTATAACACCCCCACCCACACACACACAAACACCACAAACACAAACACACATTCGCTATTTCGCCGAAGAAAGTCGAAATCGAGGAAAGCAACGTGAAACTGCATCAACCAACTAACTATGGACGAATTGCTCTTGGAAGACTGGCAGCAGTGCGGTTCTATTAATGTAGCCTGCTTTGATCCTGGAAGGGGGTATTAGAGGAGAACCCAGTGAAATAGTGAGAAAGTCAGGGAAATCAACTTAAGTCGAAACTACTCATCGGCCTCCGCAAATGACTCACAGATTCGGCAACTAATGAAGAAAGCTTAAGATTGATGAGGCTGGAGCTACAGGATGAGAGAGGCTTAACAAGTTAAGTTGTTGATGTCAAATGAATGCTTACCAATTGCAGTGTTGGTACTGGTACTACTGCACGATGTGTGGTGTTGGTGGCTGTTGAGGTTGTTGTGATGTTGGTCACCGGCTGCGAGTGGTGAGAACAAGTTTGAAGTTGTACCACAAGAAGTACTGTTGGACATGGCGTGATACGTGCAGTTACTGATCTGGTACTGCAGTGACTGTTCAACTAGCTTTCTCAACCTCTCCCTCGGAAGCATTACATCTGGTGGGAGAAACTCACCCAGTCTGTCTACCAACTGTGTTCGCGATTGCTTCCCTGAAAAGAGACTAATTCATTAGGAATTTTCACCCTTTTTGCTCCACTCTCCGCATCCATTTACACCATCTCCCCTTTTTATTCAACATAGATTAAACTATGGGCTATTGATACTAAACCATTATTTAATCAGCTTTCATAAATCATCAACTTATTAAGTGTTTTTACACTTGTGTTCAACAATATACTAAGACAAAGCAAATTTACAGACAATCGGAACAGCGTTAAAGGAAACTATACTTCAAACAGTATGAACAGCTATGAAGCCTACGACGTTCTTCAGTGCCTTCAAATATTCACTTCGATCAAAATCATATTCAAGCTCGGCGTCTGGCTGCTACCGCATACATTAAAGACATGTGTTCAATATGGCTACTGGAAACACAATCAAAACTATCTACCTTTTCCGGGCCAGTGTGCCGATTTTCGGACATCTTCAGGAGTTGCAAACATGGCGAGAGAGGCAAGATGGTGCGAACAGCTAGACCGGACCGGGATGCGACTTATGTCTCCTCGGAGGCACTTCACGGCATCAATCACTCGCCCTTCGTCAAGTAACTCCAGAAATTTCTGCTCATATAGAAGATACCTAAAAAAAGAGAACTTCGTCTTCTGCATTAAGAACAATTTCACCGCCCGGATGGGCTTTTGGAGCAAAATTATATCACGTTGCCTCATAATTGCCGTAATCCTGTATCTCTTCCTGGATTCCTCTTGCATAATGCGTAAGAGGAGTGCATTCGGTTCCTTTTTAAGTTGAAAAAGAAGAAACCTATGAATTGAGCTAATTGATTCTATAAAGAATGATAAAATTATCACATTATTTTGGGAAAACTTAAAACAGTGTAATTTTTGATCAATTTTTTCCTCGAAATAATTTTTTACAACAGCAAGAATAACAGATTCCTTGGTTATGCAACCAAAGTTAGAAACATAGTCAACTTAGAAACAAGATCTAATACATGTGAAAATTTAAAGGAAATAATTATTTAAAGGTAAAGGATTGACCTAAAAATATAACGGAGGGTAATAAATGAATTCAAGCACACCAACTCGGCTGCTGAGAGGAAGAAATTGCTAAAAAAAGTAACGCTCTGAATTTTTGGCGCCTGATTAAATGGACGCAACAACGATTTTTCTTTTTAAAAAAAGTCCTCAATAACAATTCATAAAATTTGCATCAACCAAACAATAAACTGAATTCGTTAGCAAAGAACTGAAACCAATAAATAGATTTCTTCTGGCCTTTAAACAGTAGACAAGACATATTCAATGAGACTAAATAGTTGAAACAAGACAACATAGCCGACAGGTTGCCAGAAAACCGTTGACGCGCTAGAAGCACATCGGGATTGAAACAGAAAAAAAAGAGATAGAAATTGACAAAATTTTTCTTAAGTTACGAAAATTGTTCTAATTCAGTGTGCAGTTTCAGTTAGATTCTAAACATACACTTACTTCAGCTTCTAAACTGAACGGTATCAAGCTTAGTACTAACATCAGCTATCAATCGCTCTAACTTTGATAACCTAATTCAAAAAGACATAAGGACCGGGCTTTATCAGTTTATCCCGTTTCTTTTGATGCTACTCTTTTGACATTGACCGTATGCACTAAATTACGTAAATTAATGCTTGAAAGAACTTAAAGCCCAATCAGTTGAAACAGTGAGTGAAGTAGGTCAAAGTCAAACGTGAAAATCGTGACTTATGTAAAACGAAAAAAGTGATCAAAAGGTAAATCGAATTAAAAAAAACATAGCAGTACAAGTCCTGACGTACAATTCAAAGAACTTTCATCGACTAAACAAAAAGCTAGACCTAAAACGGACTATGAGTGAATTGGTCAAAATTGAGTCAATGTCAAAATGCCGCTAAGGAGAACAAAAAACCACTAGCGAGAAAAAAAATTTGATTCTAACAAAAAACTACGCCTAGAATAAACTATGATTTTTACTACGATCCAAAAAATTGATAAATTAGTAAAAACCCAAGTGAAATTGCCGCACGTGAACAAACCACTAGCGAGAAATGAATTTTTGTTCAAACGCCATTTTCTCACTCTTTACTTAAAAATTAGAGCGAAAAAATTGCACGCCGCAAAATCAGTCGCTTTTTCCTTCCATTTCCTGCGTGCCCAAAATCACAACTTCAATTTGACTTCAAAAATCATAAAAATGTGTGCAGATCTTCGATCTGCGAAAAAGACAGCGCCCTAATACAATTCAAATTCTTTGAATTGTAAAATAGGAGAGCGCCTAAATAATAGCCGTTGGAGAGGCTGACGGCGGCTATTAAAAATTAGGAAACACGTGGCGCCGAAGTCATACAACCATTTACCTAGAAAAATCAGATAAGTTTAATTTTTCCCAATCATAATGCCAATTAGATCTGTAGAAAGACAAAAAAATGAACATTAAATAAGGGCAAAACTTTTATGTTAAATGTTTAATTCTTACATATTTAAAGGTGTTAAATTCTTCAAAAAGAAACAAGTCAGAAGTCATAAAACCAATAATCATAAACTGAAGAACTAATCAGATTCATATCATCCTCATTCGAAAGCCGTTCAGATCTGTCATTAAGGAACGAAATAGTGGCAAGACAAAAGGCACACGATCAATATGCAAACCTGAATAATAAATATTTTTTAGAACCAATTGTCTTTCAGTCTTAATAACGATAGCTGCACATTGAAGGATTTAAAATATTGTAAATATAAAACAATAGAACACAGTTAGCATATTTTATTTGCAAGCATGAAAAAAACAGCAACCAGTCTTCCTATTTAAAAAACCCAAAAAATGATCCACTCTATTTATAAAACCAGTTTTTTTTAAAAAAAATCACGCTCTTAAACTGTTCATTTTTGAGCTCCCTCTACCACTCCATACTGACTTCCCATTGATAAAAAAATGTATAAAGAGACCACAAAAAAACACCGACCTATTTTTTTAATTATAAAACAATCGACTAACATCGAGAGAATGGCTCTAACGAACTGGGGCTTACGGTAGCTAGTATTAGGTAGGGAAGGGCGCGAGGGTGGTTGTAGTGGGGCGCGCAAACCACCAGATGGATGAGGGTTGACGTGGGAGGGGAGGGGGAAGATTAAGAACCGCCCTTGACACCATGAATCAATATCACCACCACAATTTTGGTGAATCGAATAATAAGAGACTAGTAAGGCGTAAGGCTCTAAGAGAGCTGCTCAGCCATTTAAAGGCCTCAGGGATTCATCTGCTTGTCTCGTTTTAGAGGACAAAACGTCGAATGGTCAGATCAAAAATCGGTAAAGCAGAAAATGCATGAAAAAAGATCGCAGATCTAAAACAATTGCCACAAACTTCGTTTGGGGGCAACTAAAAACCTCGATGAAAGAAATTTCGCGGCTAATAATTAACATTGTATTTTTCGTACACAAAAAACTCAATCTTTCCAGCAAAGTTGGGAGGTAACACTCTGAATTCACTTGCAAGATTGTGGCAAGATTCTGAATCTTTGAATCTACTTGCAAGACTACCAAGTCCTTCAAAAGATATTTTTAAATTAAGAAACGAGAAGATTACCTCATTTTGTGTTGATGGGTGTGATGTGAAATGACATTTCTAAGCTCTTCTAAGCAAGACTCGGCCAACTTCCAGTTTCCATTGAGAACGTGTCGTCTCAAGTTGGTAGCCGAGGGATGCTCTAAGGTGCACTGGGACTCCCTGGTTAAGCAGTTGGCTGTTTCGGTCAGACCTATCTCAGTGAAGAACTGTCCGATGACACGTAACATCTCTTTGTCTCGCTCTGTGTATACTTTGGGTCTTGTAGATCGACTGTGCCCATTAGTTATTGGATTAACAGTGCCTTAAACAGCAAAACCCAGAAATATTTTTTTATTTTTTCTGCTCAGGTATGCGTAAGTAAAATACTACTATTGACTACTAATACTCTGTTAATAAACACTTCAAAAAATATTATAGCAGCTCTAAATTTATTATCTCTTATTCTAACATTCGTTACATTGTTTAAAAGCATTAGACGCCAACTGACTTCACCTCTTTTCTTGGAAGAGTGAAAACTCAAATTATTACCTTTTGATATAGAACTGTTCAACTATTAATTAGGAAACTCGAGCATTACAAGCACTCCTGTAAAGGAATGGAATCGTCACATCAGAAGAAAAACAGGTTTCAAAGGTATTCCTAAAAACTCATGACTCATTTGCGAGCTAAAAAGTGTTATTTTTAAAGGATCAATATTTTTTTCAAAAACAGACGCTGCAGTCGATTGCTAAAATAATTCCTATCTGATTCCTTATCTATGATGAAAAAAAATTTTTTGAAGAAAATTTACCTCCAAAGAATGCTGTAAGCTCGCATCGCAAATTTAATTGAGTTTGCAAATTACTTACATGGATTCAGAAATAAATTTATCAGAACACAGGCCCTAACCTTGATTTGCAAAACTGCAAAAATTGCATATGGCAAAAAATAATTTTGATTTTAGGCTGAAACCAACTGCTTATAAAATTAATTTATTTGCTCAAAAAAGTCGCAACCAATTGATCTTAAGTGCAGGCAAAAAAATAGCCTGAAGACTTGAGAAAGCTGCTGAAACTTATAGACTACCAAAACTATGACATATTCTAGTGATTATGCAAAATAAAAGACTGGTGGATCCTTATTTTTTTATCCAAGACACTGAATAATATGGCTTCCCTACTCAAAAAAAAAGATGGCAAAATAATGTAATTGCAAGTGAATGATTTCTTACCGTTGCAAAGTTATGGAAGTGAGCAATCTAAAAAATAACGCATTGGTTCTCTTCTTTTACCCTATTAACATTAGAGCGTGAAGAAATTTCGACATTAGCGTTAGAATTGATGACACCCAAAAACACCCCAATTACAAGAGGGAAAAATATAATTCATTCTGCCCTGAAGTTTATCAATTACAGAAGAGAAAAAAGGTACAATTACATTAACAGAGAAGGCAGATCACCGCAATAGACTATGGGCCGTAGAATATAGATAGAATAGGATACAGAAATGAGTTGGTAGTCCTCAGCCCATATATAGAACCTATTTAAAAAATTCAAATATTATAAATTGAAAAAAAATTGAAAATCCCAGGGATTAATACATTTTTGTCACAATGCTTTTGTTGTGCCCTTACATCACCTTAATACTAATATTAAAAGTGATGAAATTGTGAGGTAAGTCATTTATGATGCATCAACTTTAGTTGTGATTCAGTTAAAATTCACTGCTAATGACTGTCAGAAATGACTTAGAACCTATTTGCAAAGCAGTTAGAGAGCGGTAAAAAAGGTTATGAAAACGTTTGTTTTAAGGTTTGCAGCATGAAGAAACGTAAGACAAAAAATCAGCCCCCGTTGACGAAACAAAAAACGGGACCAATACTGAACTACAAAAAAAAGATTTTCATTCAAAAAACCTGTTAATTTCTTCTAAAACACAAGATTAAAACACAATTGGTAGAAAAAAAATGTACAGTTGAGAATTCATTAATATTAAAAATGAAATTAACAGTCATGTCAAATTAGTCATTTAAAAACCTTGACCTTAATTTAGTAAGAGCGAGTTCTTGCCAATATGCTTTGAAGCGTAGATTGAAAATTGAAGCTATAAAGTCAAATGTTCTCAATGATATTTCGCATAACCTTTAGTCACTAAAAAAAGAAAGAAATCGACTCTGGCTCTTAGTTACTGGATTAGCAATGCCTTAAGAAACGAAAGATAGAAACAACTCTATTATATTTTTTCAGCTCAAGTAAACGTATAAGTAAAATACTCTCCTGACTATTAAAACTCTCTTAATGAACACTTTAGAAAAAAACTGTAGAAGCTCTACCTCTGAACTTTTATCTTTCATTCTAACATTCGTCACAGGTTTAGATGCCCAATGACTTCACCTCTTTTCTTGGAAAAGCGAAGACTCTTCATCTTTTGATGTATTACCTTTTGATGTAGAACTCTCAAACTATTAATTAGGAGACTCGAGCATTACAAGCACTCCTGGAAACGAATGGAATCGTCACATCAGAAGAAAAACAGGTTTCAAAGGTATTCCTAAAAATTCATGACTCATTTGCGAGCTAGAAATTGTTACTTTTGAAGGATCAGTATTTTTTTCAAAACTAGACGCTGCAGCCGATTGTTAAAATAATTTCTATCTGATTCCTTATCTCTGATGAAGAAAAAATTTTGAAGAAAAATTACGTCCAAAGAATGCTGTAAGCTCGCATCGCAAATTTAATTGAGTTTGCAAAATACTTACATGGATTCAGAAATAAAATTATCAGAACACAGGACCTAACCTTGATCTGCAAAATTGCAAATGGCAAAAAATAATTTTGATTTTAGGCAGAAACCAACTGCTTATAACATTAATTTATTTGCTCAAAAAAGTCGCAACCAAATGATCTTAAGTGCAGGCGAAAAATAGCCTGAAGACTTGAGAAAGCAGCTGAAACTTATAGACTACCAAAACTATGACATATTCTAGTGATTATGCAAAATAAAAGACTGGTGGATCCTTATTTTTTTATCCAAGACACTGAATAATATGGCTTCCCTACTCAAAAAAAAAGATGGCAAAATAATGTAATTGCAAGTGAATGATTTCTTACCGTTGCAAAGTTATGGAAGTGAGCAATCTAAAAAATAACGCGTTGGTTCTCTTCTTTTACCCTATTAACATTAGAGCGTGAAAAAATTTCGACATTACCGTTAGAATTGATGACACCCAAAAACACCCTAATTACAAGAGGGAAAAATATAATTCATTCTGCCCTGAAGTTTATCAATTACAGAAGAGAAAAAAGGTACAATTACATAAACAGAGAAGACAGATCACCGCAATAGACTATGGGCCGTAGAACATAGATAGAATAGGATACAGAAATGAGTTGGTAGTCCTCAGCGCCATATATAGAACCTATTTAAAAAATTCAAATATTAAAAATTGAAAATTGAAAATCCCAGGGATTAATACATTTTTGTTACAATGCTTTTGTTGTGCCCTTACATCACCTTAATACTAATATTAAAAGTGATGAAATTGTGAGGTAAATCATTTATGATGCATCAACTTTAGTTGTGATTCAGTTAAAATTCACTGCTAATGAGTGTCACAAATGACTTAGAACCTATTTGCAAAGCAGTTAGAGAGCGGTAAAAAAGGTTATGAAAAAGTTTGTTTTAAAGTTTGCAGCATGAAGAAACGTAAGACAAAAATTCAGCCCCAGATGAAGAAACAAAAAAACGGGACCAATACTTAACTACAAAAAAGGATTTTCATTTAAAAAACCTGTTAATTTCTTCTAAAACACAAGATCAAAACAATTGGTAGAAAAAAGGTACAGTTGAGAATTCATCAATATTAAAAATGAAATTAACAATCATGTCAAATTAGTCATTTAAAAACATTGACCTTATTTTAGTAAGAGCGAGTTCTTGCCAATATGCTTTGAAGCGTAGATTGAAAATTGAAGCTATAAAGTCAAATGTTCTCAATGATATTTCGCATAACTTTTAGTCACCAAAAAAAAGAAATCGACTCTGGCTCTTAGTTACTGGATTAGCAATGCCTTAAGAAACGAAAGATAGAAACAACTCTATTATATTTTTTCAGCTCAAGTACACGTATAAGTAAAATACTCTCCTGACTATTAAAACTCTTTTAATGAACACTTCAGAAAAAAACTGTAGAAGCTCTACCTCTGAACTTTTATCTTTCATTCTTACATTCGTCACAGGTTTAGATGCCCAATGACTTCACCTCTTTTCTTGGAAAAGTGAAGACTCATCTTTTGATGTATTACCTTTTGATGTATAACTCTCAAACTATTAATTAAGAGACTCGAGCATTACGAGCACACCTGGAAACGAATGGAATCGTCACATTAGAAGAAAAATAGGTTTCAAAGGTATTCCTAAACTCTTGACTCATTTGCGAGCTAAAAAGTGTTATTTTTAAAGGACCAATATTTTCAAAACCAGACGCTGCAAGCCATTGTTATAATTTCTATCTGATTCCTTATTTCTGAAGAAAAAATAGCTTTTTGAAGACAATTTACCTCCAAAGAATGCTACAAATCGCATCACAATATTATTTGGGTCTGAAATTTACTTATATGGATTCAAAAATAAATTATGTTCATCAGAACACGGGACCTAAACTTGATTTGCAAAACATGTCAGAATAAAATTTTTTTCATTTTAGGCTGCTACCAATTGCTTATAACATTTATTTGCTAAAAAAACAAAGTCGCGACCAATCTGACGTATAGGCGAGAAACAGCCCGAAAGCTGTTGAAACTTTTAGACTACCAAAACAATGATATATTCTAGTTATTATGCAAATTCAAAATCCGGTGGATCCTTTTTTAGCCAAGACACTGAATAATATGGCTCGCCGTCTCGTAAAAAAATCGCAAGTGAGTGATTTCTTACCTTTGCAAAGTCATGGAAGTGAACAGTCTTAAAAAAAAAACCCTGACTACCTTCTCTTAATCTATTAACATAAGCGCCATTTCGACTTGAGCGTTATAATTGATGACAAACAAAAACACCCCAATTACAAGAGGGAAAAAATAATTCATTCCGGACTGAAGTTTCTCAATTACAGAAGAGAAAAAAAGTACAATTACACTAACAGAGCAGGCAGGTCACCACAATAGACTATACGCCATAGAATATAGAAAGAAAAAGATACAGAAACGAGTTGGTAGTCCTCAGCGCCATATATAAAACCTATTTAAAAAAATTCAAAATATAAATTGAAAAAAGTTTTGAAAGAATCGATTCAAGTTCACTGCTAATGAGTGTAACAAATGACTTAGAACCTATATGAAAAGCAATTAGAGAGCGGTAAAAAAAAGTTAAAAAATGTTTGTTCTAAGGTTTGCAGCATGAAGAAACATAAGACAAAAAATAAGCACCCGATGACGAAACAAAAAAAAACGGGACCAATGGTCAACTACAAAATAAAGGGTTTTCATTTTAAAAAACTAGTTAACTTCTTCCAATACATAAGATTAAAACACAATTGGTGGAAAGGAAATGTACAGTTGAGATTTCATCAATAATTGAAATTAAAAATCATATCAAATTAGTTATTTAAAAACCTTGACCTTTACTTTCCTTTAGTGCGAGCTCTTACTAATATGCTCTTATGCTTAATTTTTCTATATGAAAACTAAAGATTGAAATTTGAAACTATGAAATCGACTGTTTGCAATGATAGTTAGGAGAACTTTCATTCACTAAAATACTACAAATACTTAGAAATGACTACGACTGAATTTTTAAACACCATTTTCAAAAAAAAATCAGAGGGGAGGAAGTAAAACTAAAAAAAAACAAGAAGGGCAACGTCACCGTATTTGTTCAAACACCATTTTTTCACTCTTCAAAGTAGTAAAGGTAAACTGGAAAAGTAAACAGTCAAGCGGAAGTTTTAAAAAAGACACGTAAACAAGAATTGCTTCAAACTTCATTCAAAAGCAATTATAAACCTATTGCTATCGACGAATATCAAAGTATAGGTGTAACTAAATGTAAAAAATGATGAGATCAAAACAAGAGCTGTTTTGAAAAAAAAAACAAATAAGATCAATTTGAGAGAAAATGTACCATCGCACTTAACTCTTCCCGTACTCGCGTTGTTTAATTTCTACACAATTAAACAAACTCATTTTTTCAAAAATTTCGAATGGGAATTAAATAATTTCAAATGTTGGGAACTAAATGTCGAAAATGCTTTAAAAAAACAGTTCAAAGCCGATTGCAACTCCGTAATATTTGAGAGTCTTAACATTATCATCTATAATGTGAACAACTCAAATCAATCCTAATCCTTTTAGAGGTCGTTTCCTTGAAAAGGAGCCGAAATTTCTTCTCAACCTCGTTCTCTAGCAAATAAATGTAACTGTTACTTTGCAGAAGAAATATACGATAACAATTTCGAAGCTTACTACTAAAACAAAGTTGATATTTGATTAAACCAAATATAGTAGAACTTATTCGAGAAAGCATAAAAGGAGTTTAGATTTGGAATTAAATTACTAGTACGCGGACATTACGGTAAATCAGATGTTGATACTATAGCACGTGAAAACATAGCAAATACTATGCACCCCCAAATTTGGGTCCCATCTGTGTACAACTTTGGATAACAATCAAGGCAAAACTTCGAAAAATTTACGAAAACAATAATGGATTGTTCCCCATTTTTTTTTCAGCCAATGAGTTGCAATTAATTTCTCCAAATCGCTGAGCTGGGAGCGCAAACGGTATGATCCTTAGACAAATTGGACATTGATGAACAATCTGCACTAGATTGTGAAACAGATGTTTTCACGATCTATTTGAAACTGTTCAAAATCAACAAAACCAAAGTGGGTGGCTCTCTTACCAATTACATCGTCCGTTGAATTCTCATCGCCGAAACCATTTTCACATTCCGTTGCTAGCATCTTTAAATTCATTGCATTTCCGGGCATGAATTCTGAGCGACTCGTGTTTTCCACCATTGTTTCAGAAGTTGCTACGAGCTGTATCGGAGACAAAGGCCCACTCCCTCTGGTCGCTGCTCTAGGAGATAGTTTAGCCTTCTTGAAAGGAAGGCTGTCTTGGCAATCGATAACAAGCTCACTACTACGACGTGCCAGATTTATTCACATCCGTCTGCATCAACTATTATGAAACAAATACTAAAAAATATTAACTTAGTATTAGTGGTTGTAGTAAAAGAGTCAATTCCTTGTTAGGGAAGAAAATAAGAGCGTAAAATAACTTTTACAGATCAAAAAGTAATTAAGATTAGGCTCTGCAAAAAGAGCAACAGCATTTTATATAAAGAACATGAGTTCTCCAGGTCAAAGTATTTAATTCGAGTGCGCAAAAAACGGTCAATTGCAGAGCTAAACTGACGTCTCGACATGTCAAAGTCGATTATCTTCATTCGCATCACATGGTTCGCAACTCGTTGAGAACGATTCAAAAATATTTTCATCCGTCTTAAATTTCTCGTTTTTTGAGTTTGTCCAAATTGTCCAAACTGATGAATTCTTGATGTCGAGCAAAAAAAAATTGCATTGAGATTGCAATAAAACAGCATTTAATAATTTCCATAGAAGGAGTCAATCTGTTCGTATTAGCTGAAAAAAACGGCAAGATCTCCACAAGACTTTCAGACAGTCATGGCAAGACCTTTGTTTACAATTCATTACGCATTCGAGACAGCTGATGAAATTTTTCCAAAAATAAAATTAAAATAATTCAAGGAACTATTCCAGGAAAATAAATTGAAAACTTTTTCCTATATACAATATTCAGCCTATTTGCAACTCATATTTTCATCTGTTATCATTTTCTTTAAAAAACATTCCTACTCCGGATTTTTGCAATTTTGGCCATGTTTTTTGTATTTCTAGGGTTATTCCAAACTTGCCCTAACCCTATGTATCCCTCTTGTGGAGGTTTTGCAAATTTCGTTTTGTCATGCACAAAATGTTTTTGCTTTATGTGTCTTTATCTAGTCAAAATTATAATTTTAACTAAAAATTTAGCGTGAGTTCCCGCCCCCTATATTCATCACGTGTGTTTAGTGCCGGCTTCAGCTTGCTGATGCATATAGCTTCGATAGTCATTAGCTTTTCTACTGTCCGACAGGCGTACAGAATTTATCATTCAATGTCATTCGTGACGCCACAGCATTCATCCAGATGTTGACCCACCTGTGAATCCTTCTTTTGATGTTCTGATATCCTTGTGGTAACATGCCGGCTTGTTGGCCCAACAAAGATGGATCCGCATCCATTACATTTTATCTCATACACCACGAGGGATTTCAGTTCTCTATAGAAAGATGATTTCAGGGTGGGGAGGCATGATCTGAATTTTCGCGCTATATACCCCACTTGCAGTTTGCTTGCAAATTTCTGAGTAAGATTGCCTCGGTATTGTAGAAAAATAGTTGGCTTATCATGAGATCTAGTCCTGCTTTTTTGATGCTCCTTTGGTGTTCTCAATTGGTCTTTACCGCCACCTTTTATCTTTTCTGAAGTCTGGTTCACTATTTTTAAAGACCATTCCTCTGGATACTGATTTTGGGTCCAGCAAGTTTTGTTCTCTTCAAGAGCCTGATCGAAGGCCAGCCAATTAGATGTTCCATTGAAAACCCTGTGAACCGTCCCTTGAATCACATTTTTTTTCTTATGCTGAAGCAGTGCACAGCTGCGAAAATTCAGTATTATTCCAGTGTCAGTTGGTTTTTGATACCAATGACAGGTGATTATACTTTTGCTGCTCTCATTTAGGTTAACATCAACAAAAGACAAATTCACTTCCATCCTAACTTTTTCTAAGGTTGTTGTGTAATGAATTTGCAATTTTTAAGTACTCGTCCGGGTCACCATGAACGTGCAGATAATATCATCCACTTACATTTTAAACCATTTTAATCTCTACACACGGCTCCATTGTCTGTTGATTGCTGCAATATGTACAAATCCAAAAAAACATCCTGCATGTTGGCGTATTTCTCATTCCTTCTCTTTTGGCATTTTGCATGAAACCAGTTTGTGCATGACTCACATTCTACTCTTCTTCCTCGGAAAGTCACTCTCCGGTTACAGTCTTTTAACTTCCCGTTTTGGTTGGATCTGGAGATATTTTCACCGAGCTCTGGTTTTCGCCGTGATGTCTCAAACGATTTCATCAACACGTTTGCTAGTATTACAGCCAGTGATGCACCCATAGCCAGACCATCTGATTGTTCATACCACATCCCATTACATTTAAAATAAACATTTGTCAACGCAAGCTTTAACAAACCTTTCATTGTTGACCTTGGGATCTCTGGAGCTAGGTTGCTTGAATAGAGCGCTCTTAGAGCAATTTCTATAGCCTCTCCAACCGTCACGTTGGTGTACAAACTTTTTACGTCAATAGATACTATCTGCTCGTTATCTTCAAGAGAGAGAGAGAGAGAGACTAGGTCTTTCCACTGCTGAGGTCAACATGCTTATCCCAACACAAGAGCTAATGACAGCGAAGCCTAGATTTACAATTACATGCACGTGTTTCATGCGCGATCCAATCAAAAAGAGGTCATCAGTGTTGTAGCAAAAAAGATGAAATTTTGAATAAAAAATAAAAAGTTGCTTTTTCCAAATGAAAAACGAAATCGTTTAAAATTGATCAGGAGGACAAGCTGTCTATATCATTTTGAATTTTGTCGACTGAGTAAACAACAATTTAAGGTAATCACAATACAGAAAATTCTCTTGAATGTTTTACTGAGATTGTAACATCGTTAATCAAAATGATAAAGAGAAGTGGAGCCAGCACGCTACCCTAGAGGATCTCCTGATGTCAAAACTACGTCAATTGAAAAGCATCCGTCAACCTTAGCAATCGGGTTTCGACCAATAAGATATGAGTATACGAGCATTAAGAGATTATGATCAAAACCTATGCGAAACTGAGAGAGTCAAAGCTTTTTTCACATCAAAATAAACAGTCAAGCATTCGTGAAATGTGTCATTATCAACAAATACTTTGTCCAAGGACAAAAGGAGTTAAATTATTGTGCAACGGTGTTTCAAGATTTCATGCTGTTCACGTTTAATTTCAGAACAGATTGGGAGTTAATGAAGCTGAATAGTAAACGCTCAAAAAAACATTTTTTGCAGGATGGTGATAGGTCTGTAATTTGACATAGCGGAAGTAGTTTGTCACATCGGAAGTAATATTCCCGGAAAGAAGAAGTAAATTAATTTTAAAAAAATTTCAAGCCGAAAAGCCATGAGACGATCAATTACTGATTGTTGGGACAAGTTTTGACTAATCATTGAACACAAAATAACCGAGCTGGGCGTTTAATTGTTTTAGTTGTTTCTCGTATACGATCTAAAGACCGTCTGTCTACATAGTCATTTAAGGAAAACAAGAGTGCCTTCTCAAAGGAGTTTCCTCTATAATGCTCCAAATGCTCCTGTAAAAAACTTTTCAAATGTTATTTTTGTCTTAAATTTGTACCTTCTTTAATACTTTTCCGGATAACATTTGCCTCAACAAAAGATTTTAATCCCAAATGCTTAATTGACTTTTTTTCAATGGTTTTTCTGATAGAAGCGTCATTTCTAGTTTTGGTTCTATAAATGTTAAGAGAGGCATCACCATTGAGGCAAATGTTTCGGGAATTCTTTAAGATGTTGCTTATTTTAATTCGCCTTGTTGTACTACACATCAGGTTCTGATGGTTTTATCCCAATCAAAAGTCTGAATAATTATCAATCTGTCTCTGTGCATTTGGAAGTAACACAAGATTGCCCAATTGCATATGTCGGTTTCGTTAAATCTTTGTTCCGTGAATCTCCACTTGGCCTCTAGGATTCGAAGGATTCGATGAAAGTAGCAGCAAATTGAACATTTGTATAAACATTAGGTATTGTGACAATTCGGCGGGTTTTGCCACCTCGAAGCTTCCAAAGTCAAGCTTTAAATATCATCTTTGTATTACTCTCGATTCAATTGGGCTTTTGAATCCGGAGCTCCGCGTGAACGATTTCTTTTGTTGCCTTTCTCTTTTCTTCTACAGAAGACTTTTGGTGATGTACTGCATTCTAGTTCAAAAATTACGAAAAGAACCACTTCCTTTATTTCAGCTACAATTTTTTGAACATAAGGGAACTTGGAGTTCGTCCATTACATTAGTAACTTCCGTGTGCGTTACTAAACTTGCCTTCCGTTATGTAAGTTTGGGTGGCTTTGACACCTTTGTGTGGACTAATTATCATTTTGCGTTATCTTGAGATATTCCAATCGTTGAGCAGCGTGTCTCTCTGATTATTCCCGTGCATTGGTTGCCAAGTGCAGAAAATATATACATGCAATACATTGGAAAATGGCTTCTCGAGTACTAATCGCACGCGTGCAAGTTTTGCAGGTCCATATAGGTGTATAGGTTTTTACCCGTTTATTTTTACCAATATTTCCATGAGAAAAAAATCTCCTGAGTCCTATGTTCGTTCGGGCAAAAATTTTGACAGATCTGGCTTCTGTTTATTTTATGCGCCCTTCTGTTGAATACTTCTGAGTTTTTCAGATTTATCTTCAGGCAAAGCCGAGGATTCCGCGGTTTCACGTCCTTAGCGTTTCTGCTTATTGTCTTTTTTCGGATTCTTTATTGCCATTGGAGCGGTTTTATATATTAGTAGTCCAAGATTATTAGCTTGGCAAAGAACCATTGTGAAAAACAAAAAAGTGACTTTTGCCAGTGGATGAACTCTGGAGACCGGTAAACTAGATCAGGTTTTTTTCGCTACGAGAAGAGGTCTCTGTTGATAAGAAAAGTAAGCAGTTCTGAGTAGAATAGATCTCCGAATATTTCGGTCTTACGTTTTCTTCTGACATAAACAATAACTGCTATTTGACTTTCGTATGGGTTAAAATTCTTAATTATATATCTTGTTGCTGAGTTGTGGTTATTGGCGTGGTAAGTCGTTGTGCCAAATTTTCTTAATTTGCTTTTTTGAAATTTTCCACAGCGATGAAAGATGTTTTGTAAAGCCTTTCGTGTGTTTCTTGCATTGCAAGTCAAAGTCCAACAAGATATTGCAGCGTGTTTTCCTTGAATTCTTCTCTTTGTGAGGTATGGAAATCAATTGGTTCTAAAAAAGGACTTGGCGTCAATAATGTTTATTTGTCTTGATTATAAAATCCTCCGTCAGTAACCTCTTCAATACAAGACGCGCCGACCGGTAAATTGATGATTAACGAAAAGTTCTTTAATTAGCAAAATAATAACGAAAGTATGTACGCCTCTACGTGGCAGAACTACGAGCGGACACCCGCTCCCAGGATTCATACAATCTGTACACAGGCTGTCAGCAATAAATTTTTGCGGTGGGATCAGGTAAGCCAAGTCTCTCTGGTCCCTAGTATGAATTTGATTGAGAAACACATAAATGCTCTGCTTCTCATCCTCGGCGGAATTGAAACCAACCCCGACCCAACACCTTGTGCTATTTGTCATCGTAGCAACTGGAATCAATATTGCGTCTGGTGCGGCCGCGAAGGATTGGTTAAATTAATCGCACCAACTTACAGTCCATAGAGCAATGGAACAACAAATTCGATTGTAAGCGCTGCACCTGGTGCAAGACAATAAAAGGAAGTCCAACAAGGCAAAGTTTTCTAGTCACAACAACACGCGCCTGAATATCTTTCAACTATATTGTAATTGCTCAAACTAACGTAGACAACATCACAGACCTGATGCAGAAAAATATCGTCCAAATAGTTGCCATCCAGGAGACCAACCTCAAGGAAACATCCACCCTCAAAAGTCAACCTGGCTACTACATAATTCAAGAGTATAGCCCCAAAAAAACAAAGCTGGATGAGTAGTTTTTATCATTAGGGAAAGAATGTTTCAGGAAATCCATCTTAAGACTTCTGACAAACACCTAGATATCAAAGCAATAGAACTCGCCGCAGGTGGCGATAATATCAAACTAGTGAACACTAACATACCACCTTTGTCTAATTCTGATGCAGGATACAAGACAACAATCAGTAAACTACCTGACGACAGCATTTTTCATGTAGATTTCAATGCTCATAGCCCCCTATGGTACTCGACACAACCGGAAGACACAAGAGAAAAAAATATAGGAAATGAAATAGACCTGTTTAATCAATTATTTCTCACCAAAAAGGGCAGTAAAATAGCAATTTGTAAAAGCTCCCCGGACATCAGCCCAGTCTCGCTAGCGCGAGCAAAGCAATGAATAACGAATGGCGCACGGAGGCTCGGGCCATATAACTACATTTCACCCACAGGTTGAAAACTTCCGTGACTGGATAACTCCCAAAATAAATGTTTCACAAAACTGGCTAAAATTCAGGAAACGTTAGTTAACAGCTGAGAAATCAAGTGCAAATCTGTTCAAAACCTGGAGCAAGGCGGCCAAGTTTAACCCACATCTCTATCAACAATTCACCAGTACCACCAACCTCGAACGTCAAAGTTTTTGGTGTCATTTTTGATAGTGTGCTCAATTTTGGAGAACATATAAGGAGCACCAAAAAGAAACTACAAAAGCGCAATAAAAACTGAAAAATATTGCTGGTAGTGACTGCGGCTGCACAAAAGATACACTCTCAGTGACCTACAAAGTTATCGGTCGGAGCGTTTTGAACTACGGTGCTCCCATTTGGGCTTCCACAATCAGCAAAAAAACTGGAAGCACCTGCAAACACCAAAAAACAATTCTCTTTGCACCATATCTGGCTGTAAGAAAAAGTCTGACGTCAATGACTCCCACAATACAGGGTGAAATGCTTCCAGTGAAATCTTAAACAGAAATGTCAGCAGAGCAATTTCGGGCGGGCAGATATAGGAGACCCCGTGCAAATCATATAACAACCTCCGCAACCAGTTTTTCTTCCATGAGACAGACACTAAATGATCTTATAGGGACCGCGTGAAACAACACAAACATTTTAATTCGCACAGAATCCAACAATGCGCTCAAACAAAAGATATAAAAAGACAGCAAGCAACAGGGCCCACCTCCACCAAAGATAGCAGAACGAACGCTGTCACGAATAGCACGTATCCGATTAGCACAACTGAGAACTGGTTACCGCCCCTGCTAAACTCTTACTTGAGTAGGATCTGTAGCAATGTATATAACCGCAGTCCCAAATGTGATGTGAAGTAGCACCACATGACGTAAACCACATTTTAATCGGCCGTAAAAACACCACGGAATGTGATTAACCTGTGGGAAAAATTAGTAGAGGTAGCCAACTGACTGGACTTAATACCATCAGTCTAAAAGGACCACACTGAACAGAATAATCCGCATTGCTTGCCCTCTTCCCCGATGTTGACGATGCGCCTCATGTGCCCCCTAACCCGGGGACCACATGTCATTCAGCATGGTGTAGATGCAGAAAGGTCGCGGCACCACAAGCAAGTTGTGGATAGGCAGTCCCGCTCTTACTAATATATCTATTTTGATAGAAAATTTATCTATTTATCATAAAACAAAAGCATCTAATTTCATAAAAATATATCTATTAATTTATTATGATACAAATGCAACTAAGGTACCAGTGAAAACCGGCAATAGGCGCCGGTCTTCAGCCAAAATTATCTGCGGACTGCAGTTCTGTGCAACAGCTGCAACAACACAATGATTAACAGAAAATGTTAAAAAAAAATTTACTACTTATAATCTAACAAATTGTTAGCCTTCCACTTGTGTCTGAGCAGTCTAAGGGCTAAGAATTCTCGAACCACCTAACAAGTGTAGCTGTTTGGGTTTGCTATGTGCCAATTCCCAGCACGTGAGGCGCCTTGGACTGATTTTTCCGCCGACATTTTGTCAAAAATGGTTGATATTTTGGCTGGCTATGAAACAGCAAGCGAGATTCAACCTCTGTCAAGAAACTGGTTTGATTCATTCATAAAAAAACCAAGGTGGAAACGTGCTCAGAACCTTGCAGCTGTTGGCGTATTTATTTAAAGAATCTTATAAAGACATCCAAAACAGCTAACTAAATGGAAAACGGTTTTTCTCTATTGCCAAGACTTAAGTAGTTTCAGATTACATTTCAAAGTTTAAGACTCTAATTGATTCGCGATGTAGCTGTGGTTGAACTGATCACCAAATTTTGAGTATTCTGGAAAAAAAACGTATCAGATCATCGGAGCCAGTTTCCTAGCGAGAGCATTAGAGATACTTAAAAGAAGACCAAAGTGAATTAAAAGCTGTTTGAAGAACGAGTGAAATTCAACTACAGTGTGGAGCCTAAACTGCGCGCGGAAATGAAATCCCTCAAGTTGTTTTCAACTTTCCAAGTCATTATCAAGCAGATTATTCTCTGGCACCACTTAGTGGTCAGATAACTTTTGCTTAGTGGTCAGATAACTTTTGCCCCCCCCCCCCCCATCATGGTAAGTAAACACTAATGAGGGGGCTATATTTTCATGGTGGGCTATTATGGTGAAGACCCAAAAATCCTTGAATAGATTCCAAGCCTCTTTGCTGTCGTCCATTGTGAAAGAAACGATGGTACGCATATCTTCAAAAACCTGTGAACTTTGAAAGTTTTTGTGACTAACGTGCCAACTCATATTCAGAGTAGAACGGAAAAAGAAACGCCATTACAGCAACATTACAGGAAGCTACATCATTCTTCGGACGAGAATTGGCGTACACACCAGAGTATGCAAAACAGAGATGACATGATCCTCAAGAAAAGAAGAGAAAAGAATAAGTAATGCCTCAAAAACGTGTTAAAATTTAAACATTAGAAAGTTGAACTTGTACAACTGTGGTGTAAAATAGGGAATTCAACTCAAAAACGCGTCAGCGTCCAGGGATTCTCTAGCAACATTCATCGATATCCTTTAAGAGAACGCCAAATGTCTTGAGCACTTCGAAATAAGCGCAAAGTTTCACAGTACCTTACATCTGAAATCATAGAGTTATAGCAGCCGCCCGTGCGCAATTTAATCCCGTGAATTTAATCCTCGCTTTGGTCGGTACACAACATCGGTTCTATCATCGTGGTAAATTAATCAAGTCAACAAAGATATGTCAGGTTTGTAGATTTCGCTCGAAGCCTGAGCTTTGTCTAATCAAAGGTCTATTTTCTTTTCTGAAACCGATCAAACTTGTGTAATAAATCAGGTAATAAATCAAGTTGTAAACTAAATCTTTGAACTTGAAACCCAAGGTTTTTAGTACATCTTTTTTATATACGTGTGCTCTCACTTCCTCCTCTTAACAAGAATAGAGCGCACCACTCACTCAAAATCCAACAATGTTTTCATTCACAGAACTTATATGAACGGCTTACTATACAAAACTTTGTAGCTTCATATCGACAGTTTAATTATCAGTTTTCGTTGTTCATAACTTTTTCTGCCTCGTCAAGTCCAAATATGTTCTACGCTTCCCGTGCCGCATCATTTGACAGAAATTGATACGCCCGGTTCATGGTCTTTAAGAACTCTTCGTCTCGACCAGCATCAGGGTGCGTCAACAGGCTTATTTTGTGTTAGTGTTTCTTGATCTTATCTTTTGAAGCAGAGCTCTTTAGCAACAAAAACTCGTATAGCGTTGCAGGCCGGTTCTTAATGTTTTTGTTCCGAATCTCGAATAAACATTTCTCCCTGGCCTTTGTTTTGGATTTTTCGTTTCTAAGCGTACTCTTTTGTCCATCAATGAGAGAATCTTTGTTTCGGCATTCATTGGCCAAATACTGGTTGTAGTGTTCCAGCTGCTCAAGCTCTGACCTCAATTGGTCATTCTCTTTCTTCATTTTTTCGATGGCTTCGTCCTTCTAAACAGCTTTGATTTTTCAAATCGGCCAACTCTTGCTTCAATACCTCAATGGATTACTCCTGTTCAGCATTTCTGGCCGCTGCTGCTTTTAAATTATCTCGTAACGCCTCACACTCGCCGCTTCTTTTGCCCAATAACTCTTTGTTGCATTTTTGGTCTGGTTGCAATGGTTATCCAGTTCCTGTAGAAGCTCGACGAGGTTTTTTGAAGTCAAGAGTCAGTACTCTTCAACTTCTCTAACTGCGAGCACCGGTTTTACAGTTCCAATTCAGTCTGCAGAGCACGCGACCGAATATTGGCTGGTGCCAGATGTTCTACCGTAGATACTTTCCGAGTCCGCGACAGACAAAATTCCACTGGGTACACTCCCGGGGAAATCTGGGAAATAATTTTTCACAATTCTGGCATGTATTACACATATTCAGCAATCCTCATTACCCGAATCTCATTACCCGCTATATTGAATAAAAAACTCTTTTTGCTTCTAGAATTTCTCAACACTTTCAATATTGAACTCAAGATTTTTTCGTACTCTGTTTCTTTATTTTTTTGGTCTCGAAATCGAGACGTTCCCGTTTTTTTGGTCTTGAATTCAAGACATATTTTTTCTTTTTTTGGGTCTCGAATTCGAGATGTTGTCCCTTCTACTTTTTTGTTCGGTCTTGAACTCAAGACACTTTTTTTGGTCTCGAACATTGCCCTCAGACAAACGAAGATAATGTTCAAGGTGATTCTAATAGCAAAAAAATCCTCTCTCTCCGACAAAGTAACGATGACCGCTCTCCCATACAGCAGTGTTGGATGTTGACTCAAGCTCATGAATATTGAATTTGCAATCTGTGCAAAATAAAATCCACCAAAAACAATCAGTTTCGCTACACCCAAATGAAATTCCATAATCTCCTGAACGCACTTCCGATCATAATGATATTCTTTAGTAGTAAGGTGATATAAGTTTCCCTAATATCAATAAAAAGCCCAAATGAGCAAATCGCTTTGGGCAAGTCAGCATGTTTAAAGGTTAAGTTAAGTGTCAAAAACATGCTAAAATTTCAACATTAGAGACTTGCATTTGTACAAATGTGCTGTAAAATAGGGATTTCTACTAAAAAATACGGCAGCCTCCACCGATTCACTAGCAACATTCATCGATATCCTTTAAGTGAACGCCAAATGTTTTGTGAACTTAAAAATAATCGCAAAACTTCGAAAAGATTTACCTCTGAAATTATAGAATAATCAGTGAACATCCGCCAATTCTCTTGTAAACTTCGAAGTACGCGCAAAATTTCTAAAAAATTTATCTCTGAATTTACAATGTGATCGGTGAAAAGAAGACTGGTCAAATGAAAACCATAACGCATCCGAATTACTATTTCATGAACTACAGCTATTCGAACTCAACCGAACTACTATCACTACAGCTATTATAAAATATGTAGCCCTGATCTGCCCTATGACAAAACGAAATTAATATTCAAGGTGATTCTAATAGCAAAAAAATCCTATCTCTCTCTCTCCGACAAAGAAACGATGACCGCTCTCCCATAAAGCAGCGTTGGACGTTGAATCAAGCTCATGAATAACGAAATTGCTATCTGTGCAATTTAAAATCCACCAAAAAACAATCATTATCGCTACACACAAATCGTCTTCTAAAATCTCCTGAACACACCTCCGATCATAAGGATATTCTTTAGTAGTAAAAGGTGATATAAGTTTCCCGAATGTTAATAAAGAGCCCAAGTGATCAAGTGACTTTGAGCAATCCAGCATCAATGCCTTTGGTGACAAATTACGCAAGGATGCAATTGGTATTCCCTAATTGTAGCAATAATACATTTAAGATTGCCTAGCGTGAAACCTGCCTGTTACATCTAGTATAAAATAATTCACTTGACCTCATTTTTTACTGTTCCAATCACTATTCAATTCAGCTACACCTTGAATTTTGTCGCAGCATTGGCAGTGCAAATTGCAAAGAAGTTTTATTTTAAAAGAATGATACGAAAGGGGGTTTGCTCTGAAATTGCGCAGGACAATCCAATGGATGAGTACTGATCCTCCACTATGAGACAGCACTGCTTCGTATATAATTTTGGGGACAAGCTACTATAGCTCTTTTAGAGCTGTGTCATGAGAAATATAAACATAAACATAAGTTTGTATATAATGTTAAAGACAAGGCAGTATAACTCATATTGAGCTGCCTCAAAAGAATTGAAAGTCTATATAAGCTAATTTCTTATCTAGTCTCCCCTCCCTTACTATGGCACTGCAAAAACTATCAATGTCGCTCGGACGCTTGGAAACAAGGCACCCTCTGAGGCATATGGCAGCGCTGCGCAAAAGAACAAAAATAACTCTCGTGCATATGAACGTTATTCCTTCCAAGTGTGATTCGTCTTTCTCTTAAGCGAAAAAAGAGAAATTATCCTCCAGAAAAGAAGAGAAATGATTATGTAATGTGTCAAAAACATGCCAATATTTCAATATTAGAGACTTGAATTTGTACAAATGTCGTGTGAAATAGGGATTTCCACTCAAAACTGCGGCAGACTCCACGGATTCACTAGCAAAATTCATCGATATCCTTTAAGTGAACGCCAAATGTTTTGTGAAATTAAAAATAATCGCAAAACTTTGAAAAGATTTACCTCTGAGTTTATAGTATGATCCGTGAACAGAAGGCTGGCCAAATGGCAATATTAACGTATCCGAACTGCTATTTCATGCACAACAGCTTTTCAAAGTCATCCCAACTACAATCACTACAGCTGTTAAAGTACATATAGCTCTGACCTGCCCTATAATAAACGAAATTATTATTCCAGTTGATTCTAATAGCAGTAAAATTCTCTCTCTCCGACAAAGAAATGGCGACCGCTCTCTGTTATCTGTGCAAACTAAACTTCACCAAAAAACATTTTATCGCCATACCCAAATGGACTTCCATAATCTCCTGAACGCTCTTCCGATCATAAGGATTTTCTTTAGTAGTAAGGTGATATAAGTTTCCCTAATATCAATAAAGAGCCCAAATGAACAAATCGCTTTGGGCAAGACAGCATGTTTAAAGGTTACGTTAAGTGTCAAAAACATGCTAAAATTTCAACATTAGAGACTTGCATTTGTACAAATGTGCTGTAAAATAGGGATTTCTACTAAAAAATACGGCAGCCTCCACCGATTCACTAGCAACATTCATCGATATCCTTTAAGTGAACGCCAAATGTTTTGTGAACTTAAAAATAATCGCAAAACTTCGAAAAGATTTACCTCTGAAATTATAGAATAATCAGTGAACATCCGCCAATTCTCTTGTAAACTTCGAAGTACGCGCAAAATTTCTAAAAAATTTATCTCTGAATTTACAATGTGATCGGTGAAAAGAAGACTGGTCAAATGAAAACCATAACGCATCCGAATTACTATTTCATGAACTACAGCTATTCGAACTCAACCGAACTACTATCACTACAGCTATTATAAAATATGTAGCCCTGATCTGCCCTATGACAAAACGAAATTAATATTCAAGGTGATTCTAATAGCAAAAAAATCCTATCTCTCTCTCTCCGACAAAGAAACGATGACCGCTCTCCCATAAAGCAGCGTTGGACGTTGAATCAAGCTCATGAATAACGAAATTGCTATCTGTGCAATTTAAAATCCACCAAAAAACAATCATTATCGCTACACACAAATCGTCTTCTAAAATCTCCTGAACACACCTCCGATCATAAGGATATTCTTTAGTAGTAAAAGGTGATATAAGTTTCCCGAATGTTAATAAAGAGCCCAAGTGATCAAGTGACTTTGAGCAATCCAGCATCAATGCCTTTGATGACAAAATACGCAAGGATGCGATTGATATTCCCGAATTGTAGCAATAATACATTTGAGGTTGCCTAGCATAAAACCTGCCTATTATACCTAAAAGACAATTATTCACTTGACCTCATTTTTTACTGTTTTGATCAACGTTCAGTTCAGCAACACCTTGAATGTCGTCGCAACATTAGCAGTGGGAATTGCCAAGAAATTTTACTTGAAAGACTGACACTAAAGGGATTTGATCTTAAACCGCGTAGGACAATCAAATGGATGGGTAGTGATCCCCCACAATGAGACATCACTGCATCGTATATAATTTTAGGGAAAAAGCGCTATATCTATTTTAGCGCTGCGTCATGAGAAATATAAACATAAACATCACTGCATCGTCTATAATTTTGAAGACAAGGCACTATAACTCATTTATAGCTGCGTCACAAGGATTTGAATTTCTATATAAGCAAATTTGTTATGAATCTAGGCTCCCCTTCCGCATTATGGCACTGCAAGAACTATCAATGTCGGTTGGCCGTTTGGAACCACGGCACCCTATGAGGCATATGATAGCACTGCGCAAAAGAGCAAGATTTATTATCGTACGTATGTACGTTATTGCGTCCAAGTATGAATAGTCTTCCTTTTCTGCGCAAAAGGAAGAGAAACGATCCTCAAGAAAAGAAGACAAATGATTAAGTAATGTGTCAAAAACGTTAAAAAACAACATTAGAGATTGGATTTTGTACAAATGTTGTAAAAAAGGGATTTCAACTCAAAAACACGGCAGGTTCCACGGATTCTCAAGCAACATTCATCGATATCCTTTAAGTGAACGCCAAATATGTTGTGAACTTCAAAGTAAGCGCAAAACTTCCAAAAGATTTATCTCTGAGTTTATAGTATGATCAGTGAACAGAAGGCTGGCCAAATGGCAATATTAACGTATCCGAACTGCTCTTTCATGCGCAACAGCTATTCAAAGTCATCCCAACTACAATCACTACAGCTGTTAAAGTACATATAGCTCTGACCTGCCCTATAATAAACGAAATTATTATTCCAGTTGATTCTAATAGCAGTAAAATTCTCTCTCTCCGACAAAGAAATGGCGACCGCTCTCCCATATAGCAGTTTTGGATGTTGAACCAAGCTCATGAACGTCGAATTTATCTGTGCAAACTAAACTCCACCAAAAAATTTTTTATCTCTATAACCAAATGGACTTCCATAATCTCCTGAACGCTCTTCCGATCATAACGATTTTCTTTAGTAGTATAAGGTGATAAAAGTTTCCCTAATGTCAATATAGAGCCCAAGTGAACAAGTGACTTTGAGCAATCCAGCATCAATGCTTTTGATGACAAAATACGCAAGGATGCAATTGATATTCCCAAATTGTAGCAATAATATATTTGAGGTTGCCTAGCATAAAGCCTGCCTGTTACATCTAAAATAAAATAATTCACTTGACCTTATTTTTTACTGTTTTGATCAATGTTCAAATCAGCTACACCTTGGATGTCGTCGCAACATTCGCAGTGGGAATTGCCATAAGATTTTATTTTGAAAGGTTGGAACGGAAGGGGGTTTGCTCTTAAACCGCATAGGACAATCCAATGGATGGGTATTGATCCCCCACAATGAGACATCACTGCATCGTATATAATTTTAGGGAAAAAGCGCTATATCTTTTTTAGCGCTGCGTCATGAGAAATATAAACATAAACATCACTGCATCGTCTATAATTTTGAAGACAAGGCACTATAACTCATTTAGAGCTGCGTCACAAGGATTTGAATTTCTATATAAGCAAATTTGTTATGAATCTAGGCTCCCCTTCCGCATTATGGCACTGCAAGAACTATCAATGTCGGTTGGCCGTTTGGAACCACGTCACCCTATGAGGCATATGATAGCACTGCGCAAAAGAGCAAGATTTATTATCGTACGTATGTACGTTATTGCGTCCAAGTATGAATAGTCTTCCTTTTCAGCAAGAAAAGAAGAGAAATGATCCTCAAGAAAAAAAGAGAAATGGTTAAGTAATGTGTTAAAAACGTTAAAATTTCAACTTTAAAGAGTTGAATTTGTACAATAATGTGTAAAATGGGAATTTCAATTGAAAAATGCGGCAGGCCTTAGGGATTCTCTAGCAATATTAATCGATATCCTTTAAGTGAACGCCAATTTACCTGTGAACTTCAAAATAAGCTTAAAACTTCCTAAAGATTTATCTCTGAAATTATAGTGTGATCCGTGAACAGAAGGCTGGCCAAATGACAACATTACCGTATCTGAACTACTTTTTCATGAACAACAGCTCTTCGAACTCATCCGAACTACTATCACTGCAGCTATTTTAGAATATATAGCTCTGACCTGCCCTATAAAAAACGAAATTAAAATTGAAGATGATTTTAATAGCAGAAAAACTCTCTCTCCGACAAAGAAATGGCAACCGCTTTCCCATACAGCAATGTTGGATGTTGAATCAATTCATGAACGTCGAATTTATCTGTGCAAACTAAACTCCACCAAAAAATTTTTTATCGCTATACCCAAATGGACTTCCATAATATCCTGAACGCTCTTTCGATCATAAGGATTTTCTTTAGTAGTATAAGGTGATAAAAGTTTCCCTAATGTCAATATAGAGCCCAAGTGAACAAGTGACTTTGAGCAATCCAGCATCAATGCCTTTGATGACAAAATACGCAAGGATGCGATTGATATTCCCGAATTGTAGCAATAATACACTTGAGGTTGCCTAACATAAAGCCTGCCTGTTACATCTAAAATAAAATAATTCACTTGACCTTATTTTTTACTGTTTTGATCAATGTTCAAATCAGCTACACCTTGAATGTCGTCGCAACATTCGCAGTGGGAATTTCCATAAAATTTTATTTTGAAAGGTTGGAACGGAAGGGGGTTTGCTCTTAAACCGCATAGGACAATCCAATGGATGGGTATTGATCCCCCACAATGAGACATCACTGAATCGTATATAATTTTAGGGACAAATCACTATAGATATATTAGAGCAGCGTCATGAGAATTATAAACATAAACTTTACTGCATCGTATATAAATTAAAGACAAGGCGCCAAAACTCCTTTGGAGCTACGTCAAAAAGAATTGATTTTCTATATAAACTGATTTGTTATGAATCTAGTCTCCCCTCCCGCACTATGGGTACTGCAAGAACTATCATTGTCGATTGGCCGTTTGGAACCACGGCACCCTATGCGGCATATGATAGCGCTGCACAGAAGAACAAAACTTATTATTGTGCGTATATAAGTTATTGCGTCCGAGTATGAATCGTCATCTTTTTCAGCAAGAAAAGAAGAGAAACGATCCTCAAGAAAAAAAGAGAAATGGTTAAGTAATGTGTTAAAAACATTAAAATTTCAACATTAGAGAGTTGAATTTGTACAATAATGTGTAAAATGGGAATTTCAATTGAAAAATGCGGCAGGCCTTAGGGATTCTCTAGCAATATTCATCGATATCCTTTAAGTGAACGCCAATTTACCTGTGAACTTCAAAAAAAGCTTAAAACTTCCTAAAGATTTATCTCTGAAATTATAGTGTGATCCGTGAACAGAAGGCTGGCCAAATGACAACATTTCCGTATCTGAACTACTATTTCATGAACAACAGCTATTCGAACTCATCCGAACTACTATCACTGCAGCTATTTTAGAATATATAGCTCAGACCTGCCCTATAAAAAACGAAATTAAAATTGAAGGTGATTTTAATAGCAGAAAAACTCTCTCTCCGACAAAGAAATGGCAACCGCTCTCCCATACAGCAATGTTGGATGTTGAATCAATTCATGAACGTCGAATTTATCTGTGCAAACTAAACTCCACCAAAAATTTTTTATCGCTATACCCAAATGGACTTCCATAATCTCCTGAACGCTCTTCCGATCATAAGGATTTTCTTTAGTTGTATCAGGTGATAAAAGTTTCCCTAATGTCAATATAGAGCCCAAGTGAACAAGTGACTTTGAGCAATCCAGCATCAATGCCTTTGATGACAAAATACGCAAGGATGCGATTGATATTCCCGTATTGTAGCCATAATACATTTGAGGTTGCCTAGCATAAAGCCTGCCTAATTCATCTAAAATAAAATAATTCACTTGACCTTATTTTTTACTGTTTTGATCAATGTTCAAATCAGCTACACCTTGAATGTCGTCGCAACATTCGCAGTGGGAATTTCCATAAAATTTTATTTTGAAAGGTTGGAACGGAAGGGAGTATGCTCTTAAACCGCATAGGACAATCCAATGGATGGGTATTGATCCCCCACAATGAGACATCACTGCATCGTATATAATTTCAGGGACAAATCATTATAGATATTTTAGAGCAGCGTCATGAGAAATATAAACATAAACTTTACAGCATCGTATATAAATTAAAGACAAGGCGCCAAAACTCCTTTGGAGCTACGTCAAAAAGAATTGAATTTCTATATAAACTGATTTGTTATGAATCTAGTCTCCCCTCCCGCACTATGGGTACTGCAAGAACTATCAATGTCGATTGGCCGTTTGGAACCACGGCACCCTATGAGGCATATGATAGCGCTGCACAGAAGAACAAAACTTATTATTGTGCGTATATAAGTTATTGCGTCCGAGTATGAATCGTCATCTTTTTCAGCAAGAAAAGAAGAGAAATGATCCTCAAGAAAAAAAGAGAAATGGTTAAGTAATGTGTTAAAAACGTTAAAATTTCAACATTAGAGAGTTGAATTTGTACAATAATGTGTAAAATGGGAATTTCAATTGAAAAATGCGGCAGGCCTTAGGGATTCTCTAGCAATATTCATCGATATCCTTTAAGTGAACGCCAATTTACCTGTGAACTTCAAAAAAAGCTTAAAACTTCCTAAAGATTTATCTCTGAAATTATAGTGTGATCCGTGAACAGAAGGCTGGCCAAATGACAACATTTCCGTATCTGAACTACTATTTCATGAACAACAGCTATTCGAACTCATCCGAACTACTATCACTGCAGCTATTTTAGAATATATAGCTCAGACCTGCCCTATAAAAAACGAAATTAAAATTGAAGGTGATTTTAATAGCAGAAAAACTCTCTCTCCGACAAAGAAATGGCAACCGCTCTCCCATACAGCAATGTTGGATGTTGAATCAATTCATGAATATCAAATTTGCTCTCTGTACGAACAAAAATTCGCCAAAAAAATCATTATCGTTACATCCAAATGGACTTCCATAATTTCCTGGAAAGACTTCCGATCATAAGGATATTCTTTAGTAGTATAGGGTGATATAATTTTCCCAAATGTCAAAAAAGAACCAAAGTGAACAAGTGACCTTGAGTAAGCCAACATCAATGCCTTTGATGACAAATTGCGCAAGGATGCAATTGATGTTCCCTAATTTTAAACAATAATACATTTTAATTTTAAACAATAATACATTTTAGGTCGCATAAAACCTGCTTGTTACAAAATAATTCACTTGACCTCATTTTTTACTGTTTCGATCACTATTCAATTCAGCTACTACTTGAATTTGGTCGCAGCATTGGCAGTGGGAATTGCCAAGAAGTTTTTTTTTTACAAAACATTGATACGAAAGGGGTTTTGCTCTTAACCGCTTAGGACAATCCAATGGATGGTTAGTGATCCCCCAAAATGAGACATCACTGCATTGTATATAATTTTAAGGACAAGGCAAAATAGTCGTTTCAAAGCTGCGTCATGAGAAATATAAACATAAACATCACCTCAATATATATATTTTAAAGAAATTATAAATTATAAGTCAATTAGAGCTGCGTCAAAAAAAATGGATTTCTGTATGAGCTAACTTGTTATGAATCTGATCTCCCCTCCCGCACTACGTTACTGCAAGAACTATCATTGTCGATTGGCCGTTTGGAACCACGGCACCCTATGAGGCATATGATAGCGCTGCACAGAAGAACAAAACTTTTTATTGTGCGTATATAAGTTATTGCGTCCGAGTATGAATCGTCATCTTTTTCAGCAAGAAAAGAAGAGAAATGATCCTCAAGAAAAAAGAGAAATGGTTAAGTAATGTGTTAAAAACATTAAAATTTCAACATTAGAGAGTTGAATTTGTACAATAATGTGTAAAATGGGAATTTCAATTGAAAAATGCGGCAGGCCTTAGGGATTCTCTAGCAATATTCATCGATATCCTTTAAGTGAACGCCAATTTACCTGTGAACTTCAAAAAAAGCTTAAAACTTCCTAAAGATTTATCTCTGAAATTATAGTGTGATCCGTGAACAGAAGGCTGGCCAAATGACAACATTTCCGTATCTGAACTACTATTTCATGAACAACAGCTATTCGAACTCATCCGAACTACTATCACTGCAGCTATTTTAGAATATATAGCTCAGACCTGCCCTATAAAAAACGAAATTAAAATTGAAGGTGATTTCAATAGCAGAAAAACTCTCTCTCCGACAAAGAAATGGCAACCGCTCTCCCATACAGCAATGTTGGATGTTGAATCAATTCATGAATATCAAATTTGCTCTCCGTACGAACAAAAATTCGCCAAAAAAAAATCATTATCGTTACATCCAAATGGACTTCCATAATTTCCTGGAAAGACTTCCGATCATAAGGATATTCTTTAGTAGTATAGGGTGATATAATTTTCCCAAATGTCAAAAAAGAACCAAAGTGAACAAGTGACCTTGAGTAAGCCAACATCAATGCCTTTGATGACAAATTGTGCAAGGATGCAATTGATGTTCCCTAATTTTAAACAATAATACATTTTAATTTTAAACAATAATACATTTTAGGTCGCATAAAACCTGCTTGTTACAAAATAATTCACTTGACCTCATTTTTTACTGTTTCGATCACTATTCAATTCAGCTACTACTTGAATTTGGTCGCAGCATTGGCAGTGGGAATTGCCAAGAAGTTTTTTTTTTACAAAACATTGATACGAAAGGGGTTTTGCTCTTAACCGCTTAGGACAATCCAATGGATGGTTAGTGATCCCCCAAAATGAGACATCACTGCATTGTATATAATTTTAAGGACAAGGCAAAATAGTCGTTTCAAAGCTGCGTCATGAGAAATATAAACATAAACATCACCTCAATATATATATTTTAAAGAAATTATAAATTATAAGTCAATTAGAGCTGCGTCAAAAAAAATGGATTTCTGTATGAGCTAACTTGTTATGAATCTGATCTCCCCTCCCGCACTACGGTACTGCAAGAACTATCAATATCGGTCGGCCGTTTGGAACCACGGCACCCTGTGAGGCATATGATAGCGCTGCGCAGAGTAGTAGTAGTATTAGTAGTAGTGGGAGACGCTTTAGGGTCTCGCCCTTGTGTGTTTAACCCTTTCATTTATCATCTAGCACAATTTTTTCAAGGGGGTTAGAGTTTCCACAGTTGCACAAGACTCTCTAGCTGCAGCTGTCAAATTCATTGTAGCGTCTGTGGAAAAATGTATTGTACGTTTGCGTCAGAAGCTTCTTGCTCAGTGGTTTGTTGGTCGTTTTTCTCACTATAATGTATAGTCTCGTTGCTCAGGTCCAGAAATTGTTTTCGCA
Source organism: Convolutriloba macropyga (assembly GCF_964194025.1). Classification (NCBI taxonomy): domain Eukaryota; kingdom Metazoa; phylum Xenacoelomorpha; order Acoela; family Convolutidae; genus Convolutriloba; species Convolutriloba macropyga. Next base: position 44,513,294 of record NC_134482.1, on the reverse strand, counting down.
TTTTCTCTGTCTGTGTTTTGAAACTTCGAATTCTTTGCTTTGTCTCGTTTCTGTTGATTTAAAGTTGGGTATCGTCGCACTATTGATGTTTTAGTTTCCATTAATGACAGATAGAAGAAACAGGCGGTCATGTAGTTCCAAGTACTTGGAGAGTGGGAAAATATTGAGTCGGGTCAGTCATGTTCTGTAGTCGTCCCTTGAACTGCCTATCCATTTAGTGGCTGTTTTTTGTACTCTTTTGAGTCGAGTGCCTTGGACTCAAGTTTCGAGGGGTACCACACCTGAGATGCATACGTGAGGACTGATACAACATAACCAATTAAATCATATAGCTTGGTTGGAAGGTTTGCGAAGGGTGAAATGTTTCTCTTTAGTGCATAGAAGGATCTCGAGCCCTTGCTAACTCATTTTCGGCAATTTTCAGCCCTGGATAAGTTTGAAGACATGATTACCTCAAAGTCTTTTTGGTTTTTCATAATTGCGAGACATTTGTTGGAGTTTCACCAATGATTGACAGGATCTTGCTCTTGTTCAGGTTAAGGACAATATCATTTTCGTTGCTCCATTGTTGAATGTATTTGGTTGCTTGATCAGCTTCTTGGAGACCTGATGTTATATCTTTGAAGTCATCGGCGTATCCAAATGCCGTTGTTCTTTGTACGCAGTCGGGTCAGGTGTTGATGTACACGATGAACATTGAACGCCCCAGGATTGAGCCCTTTGGTACTCCATTGGTGACCTTGGACGTTTCAAACTTCTGTTGTCCAATTTTAACCCTTTGTTGTCGGTCTGTCAGGTAGCTTGCGAGCATATTTAGCAAGTTTTTTCTCGTGCGTTTGTACGTTATTGCGTCCGAGTATAATTCGTCTTTCATTTCAGCAATTTCTTTGTCTGGTTGTTTATAGTGCGCATTGCGGACGGTCCTGCCCCCCCATGCAGGAAAACACGAGCGGAACTCAAGCCAATAAGTGATGAAATGATTAGCAAATATCTATTCAAGCCCGCGTGCCAGTTAAACATCAAATATCTATCAAATTAGCGACAAAAACTACCAAAAACCTCAAAAATGCCATAAAGCCATTGTCCATCTGAGAAATGTCGTCCGTAGACAACAATTTCCACCATGAATAACTTGCTCCTCAATTTTTTTAAACAAAAGGCAATTTCAGAGAAATCTGCCGGATTTGAAGCCTACAGCCGAAACAACGCTCAAATTAATTTATAGCAAACGTCAAAGTGGAATTTTATGATAATGACAAAAACCCATCAAGATCAGTGATCAAATAGAGAGAAAACGACAAAATATCAAAACACCTCAATAGCTCAAATAAGTCGTTTACACTGCAGACTACAGCAAACTGCGAGCAAAAGCCAACCAGCGCAAATAGGAAAGCAAACGTCATCAACTCTGGCTTCCTTTTATTTTTTTTTCTCCAAAAAAAGATCAGTATAACGAAATTCAAATTCAAAAATCTTTTCTTTAAAATTGCAGTGTGCACCCAACTTTGATCGGGGAAAGACTGCTTTCCTTGGATGATACAAAAACTGGTGGACGGAACAGCCTCCCGGCTTCCCTCGACTAAGCACCTCTCAGTTATCTGAAGTCCTAAAGAAAATGCTAAGAAAATTTAAAGAATTATTGCAAAATTCCGTCAGATTGCAAATTAGCAGCCATATTCCCGATACACCAAAAAAGATATCCAAATCAGATAGCAAATTGGAGACCGATACCTTTGCAAAATAGCAAAAGCACTCTTTGATCACTTTCAATGGTATCTGACAGATTGTTAACAAAGTTTGGTCTTAGGCAAATCGGAGGTCATTAATAGGTTGATATTCTGCAGAGAATATAATCAAGCGCTATATCAAAACATTGAACAGGAAGAAATAGCCTTCTACGCTGATTTTTCAAGAGCCTTTGATAATGTATCCCCACTGCCAACTTATGCATAAAGTGGCAACATTACGTAAGAGAATGTCTACTTGAGGTCCCGATAGGCTGATTGCAGAATGAAAAATAGCATGTTAGAGTTGACAACAACAGTTACAAAAATCTTGAACTCAATGGCGAAGTCCTTCATATGACATTTCCGGGGCCAATTCTGCCTGAAAAACCTGACTTAAGAACTTCGGGTTTTTGCACTTCCCATCTGAAGAAATAGGCGATCAAAATTGATGAAAACAAAAGAAACTAAAAGCCAATTAGTCTAAATTTAAAAACAAAATTTTTCGCTATAACTACCATCGTCAGGTTAAAAACTTTACTCTATGAGTGTTTTTAAACAAAATGGATATATATCAACAATCACTACAAAGATTAAAGTATTTTAGTTCTCGGAATTGATCACTTGTTTAAATTGAATTTTGGAATTTTCGAAAATCGTTGATTTTCAACTTTCAAAACATGTCCCTCAATTTTTTCCTTTTTTGAAATTTTGAGGGACTAAAATCCAGCAGTAGCGTGATTTTTTGTTTCTCTCCATATTTTGTTCGTTTTCAAAATTTTTTCCGAATAAATCGACTCACATGTCAGACAACAACTTGAGTGTTAGCTTTCGCCCCGGTATTCTTCGCGCGTGGTTAACTTCACTTTTCGTTGCCTTATGTGCGTTCAATGCCACCACGGTAATCAATTTTTTCGTGCCGCTGCACTTGTCAATGATTCGCAAATCAAAAGCCTTTGACAAAGGTGTTGCACAACCAGTGAATCAAGTCTCTGGTTCTCTGTCATTCTCGTGGTAATATGACGGCAACTCTGGCCGACAAAGGTGGATTCACATCCACTTCGAGAAATTTCATAAACCACAAGATTTTTCAGATTTTTATCGAAACTCGATTTAAAAGAAGGCAAGCAAGTTTCCATTTTCATAGTTGTAAAAATAATAAATAACCGATATTTTCTTCAGTTTTTTCTCAATAGCACGTTTAAACTGCCCCTGTATTGCATTAAAAAGGTGGGGATTTTCTCTCGACTAATTTTTACCAAGGTTATATCTTTTTGTTTCTCTATTTTAGGCTTTCTTTTCCCTTACCACAAGTGTTTCGAGAATTTCGTTTACAAATTTTGTGGTTCAACTTTCAGGATACTGGTATTTCAACCATATACTCCTATCTGTTTTAAGTGCCTCGTCAAACTTTTCCAGTTATTCTTGCTACGGAAAAGCCTATGCACAGTGCCTTGCACTAAATTTCTCGTATGATGTAATGGGGCACAACTACAAAAGTTTGAAATTATAGATCTATCAGTAGGCTAACAATTCGGCATCTACATTTTCTAATGCAAAAAGGAGTTTTTTGTGCAATGCGTTAACCTTTTCGAGCAATTTTTCGCTTGTTGATTTTGTGGTACATACATTGTCGTCAAAATATCGTGCAAAAAACCTTCTCTCTAACTTGAGTTCTGTTTTTGGTAGTTTGTTGCAGTGGCTACAAAACCAAACAATATATCCCGATTTTTATATCCTTCATTGCATAATTTCTGGCACTTTACCTGAACCCAATTTCTGCATTGTTCACATTCAATTAATTTTCCTGAACAATTGGGGCGTTTCTCTCTGGGACCTTTCTTCAAGACTGGCTCAGGACTACAACTCTCTTCTTTCAGTTTACCTTCGAATGATTTCATCCAAATTTTTGGCAATATGACCGCCAAAGATGCGCCCATTGCTAGACCGTCAACTTGGCAGTACTTTATTATTACATTTGAAACAGACAATTTTATCAGAAGTTTTAATGTTGATCTTTCTAACTCTCGAGCGTGGTCACTTGAATAAAGGACTCTTAGAGCTATTTATATCTCTGCTGAAACATGCACATTCGTCTATAAACTTTTTACGTCTAACGAGACTTCGTCTAACAAGAGGTTTTACGACTAGCATTGACCTACAGCGTGATCTCCATTGTACAGAAGCATGAGTGAACATTAACAAAATGGAACTTGCAGTAGACAACTGCAATACGACAGTGTTTAAGGGAAATGATTGAGCCAAAACTGAACTCTACAAATCATATAGCTTCAAGACTTGCAAAGGCGAATAGAATTTTGTACATTGTACCTAGGAACATTTCACAACACACTATTTGCGCCGTCAAACTTGCCGCCTTCAAAGCACAGTCGCTCCCCCTTTTTACCTACGCCTTGTACTATGCTTTGGCTTCAACAGACACAATCTGCAAATCCCCAAATTTTCCATCAAAAAAATTTATATTGAAATCATTCCGAAAAAAACATTCAGAGGTCGAGGGATCCACGATCTATTCGACAAATATATCACCCAGAGAGAGCAAATGAGATCAAAATTTGTGTTTTGGAAATGTCTCTGTCTAAGTGATTAGATCCCCTTTTAATCTTCAACGAAAAAACACGGCTAAAAAATTCTCAAATGCAGAGGCAATGTGCAGAACACTTCGTGGAAAGCGGCTTCAACGGAACTGAAATATGCACCCTGTAGACTGCGTTTGACTGCTAATTGTGCGGAGACACCTGTACATTGGTCTAGACTGGGATGAACCCTGTTGTGCAGAATTAAAGAACCTAGCCTTATGATGGAGAAATCTACCTCAATGATGTTTCTCTGCAAATTAATCAGAAATGACGTTTCTATTAACAAAACCATTGGTAAAATAATAAATCAAATGATCAATTGGGATTTAGATCCCATTTTTCTTGAAGAAAAGTTATCACAGGAAATTTTAAAAAATCTGCAATTTTAAGATGAACTTAGCAATATAGAAGAAATGAATTTTTGAATGCAGTAGATTTTTTTCATTAAATGACAATGTAGACACAAGAATGGTTCATTAGGTTTTTTAGTGAATTTGTGCGCTGTTTATAACATGACAATTAAAACGTATCATTTGACTATATAAATGCAAATATAAAGATCAATTTCGTGTAAAATTTTTCAACGAAGTCAAGAATTTGGTTTTAATTTTCATCTCTCTGGCTAGAATTCCGTAGAACTTATTTTTTTAAATGTGTCCTTTCATTTTTTTCAACGTTTTGCAATTATTTGATTTATGTTTGCTCTTGTCACTTTTTCACTTTTTTCATTCATATTCTTTGCTATAATGGATTTCTGGAACTCTCATAGAGTTTCAGTTTCTGTAACTTGAGTTTTTACCTAAATCTAACAACTACTAAAACGAATTATGGTTTTACCTGTGACAATGTAGACAAAAAACGGTTCATTATAATTTCTTGTTACTTTTACGCTGTTTCGCACGGACCAAATAAAATGTAAAATTCGACTATACAACTGCAAACGTAGAGATCAATCTTTTGAAAAATCTTTCAAAGAATTCAACAATTTGGTTTTAATTTTCTTCTTCTCTCTGTCTAGAATTCCGTAAAACATAACCTTTTCATGTTTCCTAGCATTTTTTTCTCAACGTTTCGCAATTACTTGATTTATTTTTGTTTTTAAGTTGTTTGAAGGTTTTTTTCGCTTCTTTAAACTTTTTGCTATACTGAATGTCTACAATTCTCATAGCATTTTAGTTTTTGTACCTTGAGATTTTAAATAAACCTAACCCCTACTAAAACCGATTCTGGTGTTCTTTAATGAAAAGAAGGCTCACGGTGTCTTTATTTAGTTCCTGGTGGCTCTATGCGAGACCTGAAATTTATGAAAAGACCTATTAACTCCAGGTGGGGGGCAAATATTGAATTAAATTACACGGTCGAGGACCTTAGTGTAATTCGGGGCTAATTCTTTCAATAAGTCCAGCCAAATTCTTTTCATATGCAAAAATGAGGCAAACTAAAAAGTTCCGACAACATGGGTTCGAACTCGTGCCCTTCTCCAATCTTACCCAATGCTTAACCAATTGCGCTTAACTTTGACGGAAATTGAAAACAAGTCATTAAAAACGTCGCGAGCGTAATTCCAGGACATGTTTTATTTTCCAGCCCAATTCCAGAACACCTTCATTGTCCAGCAAATTCCAGGACGTATGTTTTAGTTCTGGCCAAATTCTAGGACGGTTGTTTTAGTTCCAGTCAAAGTCCAGAACATCACATTAGGTACAGACAAATTCTTTTCATACCCAATATCTGTCGAGGACAGTCTTTTCATACCTTAAATCTGTGGAGCACGGTCTTTTAATGTTTCCAGGTCTTGACTAGGGGGACGCTTCGAAATACCATGAAATTCGCCTTTTTTCCTAGTTGATTCCTTAAATTGTTTTAGGGAGCGACGTATCATTTTCCTTAAGATATTTGGTCGATTTTATCGATTCATTTTTTCATTGATTCAACATTTATGCTGATAGGCTATAATCTTGAAGGTTTTTCTTGGAAAGTTACATAACATTTTTAAAATTTAAGATCTTCGTAGAATATATAATTACAATTTAACCATAAGTGTGCTCTATTATTCAGATATGATTGACCATGCTGAATATTTATAAAGGAGAATCACATTAATGGTGTTTATAATCTTAATTGGTGTTTATATATCAGCTCTTTGAATATTCTGTTCCAATTACTACGCAAACGAATTTTTAACACACAAAATTTTCGATTCGAAAAGTATGGTTTCCTTTAAAACTTGAACATCAAGGCAGATATTGTTTCAACATAAAGGCAGAAAATAATTAAAATTGAGAAAGTGGAATACAACAACTTTGTTTTACCGATATTTACTTATTGTCAACTTTGCGACAATTGCTTAGCTTCATCAGAATTATGGTTAAATTTGTTCTCCCTATTTGCCCTAATTGTGCTGTTGATTAGATATGAATTGTCAAAGCTTGAGGCTTTATGTATCATGAGATCATTTTTGTAACAGGATATAGCACAATTTACTTCTTTTCATTAAAAAAGGGAAAAGGGTTTTCTGTAAGAGGCTTGAAAAGCTACTTTCTTTTCAAATTCACCTGGCATAATCATGTTCTAAATATTTTCAAACAGTTTTAAGTAGTTTTTTTTTCAAGTAGTTTTTTTCCGGCTGCATTTGTGTAGAGTATACAAAAGTTACTCCAACACTTTTTTTTATCCGGACTCCCAATTTATACCGAAAGATTAGGTTCTTGTTCATATCTGAGCAGTTTATTGAGAATATTTTGGAAAATCCAGTACATTTAGTTGAAATTCAGCGCAGCGGATAACAAAGTTTATTGTCCATATTTTGTCCTCAGTTAACAAGATTTATTGACAATCAAATTTATCAGTTACTTAGCTAAAGAGTTTTTATATGTTCAATAAAGCCTACAGTATTTTGATATAAAATTGATAAAAATTTAAATTATGCGTTCTTGCTCTTTGTTTGGTTCTCTCTTTTATGTTGTGTAAAGCATTAACTGCAAATATTTGCTATTAGAACATGCGGAGAGCAAATACTACTCCTGCTACTAGTTTTATATAATCTTAGTACTTTGTGGTAGCTATCACTGATCTTAAAACAATGCGGCGGCTATACCTCTTTGTAATACATAGAGTCGGTTATAATTTTCTCAGAAATATTTTAACCGTGCAGAAACTTATCGATAAGTTTCTGCACGGTTAAAATATTTCTGAGAAACTATTTGGTCAGAATTCAAAACAGCTATATTTTATGTCCGCTCTAGTGACCTGCTTGAGTGAAAAACAGTCCAAGGTTTTTGTCACTGTGTTTACTATGGAACTATGAAAGATCTGGCTAGAGAAAGCAAGGATAAAACTAACCTCGCTTTACGTTGTTTCCTACGAAAACTTTAAACATAAAAGAAGACCGGTTCAAAAATTTATGGGCTTTCATATGAAATTCAAATTTTGGCCATTTTCGCCCAGGCTAGAAGTTGTTCAATGCTGAAGCCTCAATGTTTTTGATCATAGCTGGACACTGGCACACAGTTGCCTAAGTGAACCAAATCTCCGCTGATCAGGTTGAGGTCCCAGAAGGAAGCAAGTATGTCCAGACTGAAGGTGAACGCACGAGGGGGCATCGTGCGTTCAAAATTACATAGTCTGGAAACATCAAAAAACGCACGAAAGCCTGAACATGAACGCAAGAAAGTCTGGACATGAGAGCACGAAAGTCTGGTGAACGCACCAAAGTCTGAACCGTAACGTATGAAAGTCTGGTGAACGCACGAAAGTCTGGACATGAACAAATGAAAGTCTGGACATGATCTCACGAAGATCTGGTGAACGCACGACAGTCTGAAAATGAACGCGCGGAGGTCTGGAACTGAACACACAAAAGTCTGAACACGAAAGCATGAAAGTCTGGCGAACGCACACAAGTCTGATCATGAACACACGAAAGTCTGACGAAAGAACAAAACTCTGAACATGAACGCACGGAGGTCTGGAACTGAACACACAAAAGTCTGAACACGAAAGCACGAAAGTCTGGCGAACGCACACAAGTCTGAACATGAACACACGAAAGTCTGACGAACGCACAAAAGTCTGGACCTTAACGCATGAAAGTCTGGTGAACGCACGAAAATCTGCACATTAACGCACGAAAGTCTGGACATGAACGCACGAAAGTCTGGCGAACGCACTGAAGTCTGGACATAAACGCACGAAAGTCTGGACGTTAACACACGAAAGTCTGGCGACTGCACGGAAGTCTGAACATGAAGGCACGAACGTCTGATGAACGCACGGAGGTCTGGAACTGAACACACAAAAGTCTGAACACGAAAGCACGAAAGTCTGGCGAACGCACACAAGTCTGAACATGAACACACGAAAGTCTGCGAACGCACGAAAGTCTGGACCTTAACGCATGAAAGTCTGGTGAACGCACGAAAATCTGGACATTAACGCACGAAAGTCTGGACATGAACGCACGAAAGTCTGGCGAACGCACTGAAGTCTGGACATGAACGCACGAAAGTCTGGACGTTAACACACGAAAGTCTGGCGACTGCACGGAAGTCTGAACATTAAGGCACGAACGTCTGATGAACGCACGAAAGTCTGAACATTAAGGCACGAATGTCTGGACATGAAAGCAAGAGAGTCTGATCATGAACACACAAGAACTTTTTGCGCGTTCATCAGACTTTTTGTGAGTTCATGTCCAGACTAAAAAACTTACTTTTTATGTTTGTAGATGTCCACTGAAGATGAAGTCGCCAGAGGCTTCCATGAGTCCACAAATCCACATATTATTTCGTTTTTTTTACGTGAGCTTCATGAACATGTTTATACAAATAGGGCGACATCCTTTTTTGCTATCGTGAGAAAAACTCAAGTTCTCTGTCTACCTACCAGTATAAAGAATAAAGTGAACCGCTAAAAACTAAGACTTTTCTGATAACTCATTCAAGAGGGCTGAAATCAACAACAACATAGAAAATCTCAGAAAACTATAATTTTAACGTACACATAAACGTAACAAATCGCCATATGAACATCCAAATTTTTTGTAGGCAAGTTATAGCAAAAATTTTTTATTTACTACACTCAGGGAATACTGCATTCCGAGTTCGGTTCAATTTGAAAAACTCCTTAACCCAATGAAAAAGACCTATTTTGATAATTCGTTAATCGCAAAATTCGCAAATTTCCATATGAAAACCAAGTTACAAATTCTATCAGCCTTTTTTTGTTTATTTCTTCCTCAATTAACACGATTTGGTAGCAATCGACTCTGTCAGTAAGTCGGCAAAGAGTACCTATATGTTCAGTAAAACTAATAGTCTCTAAAAATTTAAATTATGCGTTCTCATGCTTTAAAATTTACTAGTACTCCGTTCTGTTTTTCATGTTCTGTTAAGCATTAACTGCAAATATTCTGCAAAATCAAAGAAAAAATTGCAAAACGAACAAGGAGAATCGCAAAAACTAACATTGCTATTAGAAAATGCCGAGATTAAATACTACTCCGGCTACTAGCTATACATAATCTTAATATTTTGTGGTAGCTTTAGCTGACCTTAAAACAATGCGGCCGCTATAGCTGATCGTAATACATAGAGCCCGTTATTCCTAAACCTAATACGTAGATTCGTCTATACCTAACGTTAAAACATGTACTCGGTTTCACCTAATCTCAATACGTGTAGTGGGCTCTACCAATTCCAATTACATAGAGACAGATCTCAGCTATCTTTCTATATGGGGGATATATACCTTATCTTATTACCTAGTTACAGTTATACCAAACCTGTATACATGGGGTATCTATGCCCTTTATTGATATATATATATATATATATATAATATATATATATATATATATATAATATATATATATATATATATATATATATATATATATAGAGTCGGGTCACTATCGTGGAAGCCGCTATATTTCATCTCAATAAATAGAGTGGACAGTGAAGACACAATTTTGTCAAAAGACACAACAGTGGGGACAAACAGAGTTGCAATGAGTGGTCGCAACTGAAGACAACATTTAGAAGTTATCAAATGGTGGTGGACGAGAAATAATTTCAAATTTTTTTAGTTAACCCAGGCAGAAATATGGAAAAAACACTATTTCGCACAATTTAAATTGTGAAAAACGTAGGGGAGAGTCATTTCTAATGTGAGCATCATTGTGTATCAGTGTAAGTATTTTGAGGAGGAATAACTGTGTCGACAAAAATAAAGCTGGAAAAACTATTTCATGTTTCCCAAAAAAACGAAAAAATCAATAATTTTTGTTGACATTGCAATTTTTTCAAGCGTGAACGACAGTTGCTAAGGCTTTTAGCTGTCACCGAAGTTTGCCAACTTTTTTGCGGACTTCTTTCACGGTTGTCCATGGTTACAGTATCCAATTGGCACAAAATTTAAAAGGGTTTCTGTCTATTAGAGAAAAACGAAAAAATTGGCTATAGTTACGGCAATACAATCGGCAGGTTAAATAAAATAAGCGCCTTTACAACAACCGTTTAGAACAATTTTTTTTATGTGAGTCTGATCTCATTAACAAATAAATTGGCGCGATAAATTTCTGCACGTTTAAAATATTTCCGAGAAACTGTTTGATCAGAATTCCCTTGAGTCCCAGAATCCATGGTTTTTGTCACTGTATTTACTATGGAACTATGAAAGATCTGGCCAGAGAAAGCAAGGGTAAACCTAACCTCGCTTTACGTTGTTACCTATGAAAATTTCACAACATTAAAGAACATCGGTTCACACAACTTTATGGGCTTTCATATGAAATTCAATTTTTTGGCCATTTGCGTCCAGGCTAGAAGTTGTTCAATGCTGAAGCCTCAATGTTTTTGATCATAGCTGGACACTGGCACACAGTTGCTAAAGTGAAGCAAAGTCCTGATGATTAGATTCAGGTCCAAGAAGGAAGCAAGTTTGTCCAGACCGAAGATGAACGCACGAGGGAAACGTCGTGCGTTCAAACTTTCATAGTATGGAAACATCAGAAAACACACGAAAGTCTGAACATGAACGCACGAAAGTCTGTTGAACATCTGAAATATGGAAATGAATGCACAAAAGTTTGAACATGAACTCACGAAAATCTGGTGAACACACGAAATTCTGAACATGAATGCACGAGAGTTTGATCATAAACGCACAAAATTTTTCCTGCGTTCATCAGTATTTTCGTGCGTTTGTGTCCAGAGTGTAGACTTACTTTTTATACTTGTAGATGTCCATTCAAGATGAAGACGCCAGAGGGTTCCATGTGTCCACAAATCCACATATTATTTTTTTTACGTGAGGTACATGAGCATGTTTTTACCAATAAGGAGACAGCCTTTCTTGCTATTGTGATCAAAATTAAAGTCTCTGTCTACCTACCAATAAAAAGAATAAAGTGAACCTCTAAAAACTAAGACTTTTTTGATAACTCATTCAAGAGGGTTGAAATCAACAAAAACAAAAAAGATTTCAAAATTTTATAATATTAACATTAAGATAAACATAACAAAATTCCGTATGAAAATCCATTTTTTGTAGGCAAGTTTTGGCAAAAGTTCTTTATTTCCTACAGTTTAACTACACAGGGGATACTCAATTCCAAGTTTGCGTTTGGTTCGATTTGAAAAACTCCTCGACCCAATGAAAAAGCCCTATTTTGATGATTCGTTATTCGCAAAATCCGCAAATCTCCGTATGAAAACTCAATATTTTTGTAGGCAAGTTATAGCAAAAAATCTTTTTTTCATACACTCTAACTAATCAGCGGATACTCCATTCCGATCTTGGTTCAATTTGAAAAACTCCTTAACCCAATGAAACAGATTTATTTTTAAAGTTTTTAATTCGCAGAATTCGCAAATTTGCGTATGAAAAACCCATTTTTTTGTATCAAGTTATAGCAAAAAATCTATCATCCTTCTTTTCTTTCTTTCTTCCTCAATTAACATGATATGGTGGCAACCGATTCTGTCAGTAAGTTGACAAAGAGTACCTATATGTTCAGTAAAACCTATAGTCTTTAAGAATTTAAGCTATGCGTTCTCGTGCTTTAAAGTTTACTAGAATTCCGTTCTGTTTTTTTTATGTTGTGTAAAGCATTAACTGCAATTATTGTGCAAAATCGAAGAAAAAATTGCAAAAACGAACCAGGAACTTTGAATAGAACTAATATTGCTATAAGATCATGCCGGGAGTAAACACTACTTCTACTAGCTATACACAATCTTAATACTTTGTGGTAGCTGTAACTGATCTTAAAACAATGCAGCGGCTGTACCTGATCGTAATACATAGAGTCCGATATACCTTAATTTAATAGGTAGTTTTAATTTAGTTTAACGTGTAGTCGGCTCTACCAATTCAAATTACATAGATACGGATCTCAGATATCTTTGTATATGAGGGATATATACCTTATCTTATTACCTAGTTACAGTTATACCAAATCTTAATACATGGGTATCTGTGCCCTTTATTGATATATATATATATATATATATATATATATATATATATATATATATATATATATATATATATATATAGAGAGAGAGAGAGAGAGAGAGAGAGAGTCGGGTCACTATCGTGGAAGCCGCTATATTTCATCTCAATAAATAGAGTGGACAGTGAAGACACAATTTTGCCAAAAGACACAACAGTGGGGACAAAAGGAAAGGAATTGCATTGATTGCAACTGAAGGCGACATTTAGAATTTTTTAAATTGTGGTGGACGAGAACTAAGTTCAAAAATTTTTTGTTAACCCAGGCCGAAATTTGGAAAAAATTAGTTCGCACAATTTAAATTGTGAAAAACGTAGGGGAGGATCAATTCTAAAATGTGAGCATCAGTGCGTATCAGTGTAAATGTTTCGTGGAGGACTAACTGTGTCGACAAAAATAAAGCTGGAAACATAAACATAAACACAACAAATTTCCGTATGAACATCCAAATTTTTTTGTAGGCAAGTTATATCATTGCATTTTTTCTAGCGTGTTCGACAGTTGCACCGAAGTTAGAGGTTGTTCAATGCTGTTTTTGATCAAACCCGGACACTGTATCAGAGTTGCTTAAGTGAACCAAATCTCTACTGATTAGGTATGCACATGACTTTCACTGGATTTTTATATGACAAACTAAAAGAATAAATTATGCGTGTTTTTGGCGCAGCAACACAAATATAAGAAGAAGAGATGAAGAGGACCAATTGCTATACAGAATTGAATTTTCTCCTTTGTTTCGTCCGTTGCATGTATGGCATTAAGCAATGAACAGTTTGAGAGCTTTTTTGATTCAATTTCGCGAGCAGTTTAGATATTAATCTAAAATTAGTCAAATCTTTAAAATATGCCTATTATTCTGTCTAATTTGATATCAGTCTAATCATTGATAAGGTATAAGCACCAGATAATTACTATTAATATACAAACAGTTATTTTAGATTTTATGTGGTAAATAAAGGTCTCAAATTCTGTAAAATCTGATTTTGAAAAAATGCTTAGTTGGTGAAGTCACGGTTTTATTCGGTTCTGGGTTTAATTCATTCTCAGAAAAATTTTTTTGATCAGGTTTGTAGCCACAAATCACCATGATACCCACGCAATTGAAATTTTGCCCTTTTTTGCTCCTAAAAACCCTCACGATTGGGTCTTCATAATTTGTCCTCATCAACCGACACAATCGGATAAACAGAAAAAAATAGGCATTGTCCCCGCACATTGGGTGTTAAACAAGTTCTCGCACAGCAATAACTGGGCAACAAAAGTTAGGGTGAGCCAAGACTATAAATTAACCATTTTGGGGCTGAGGGTGTGGTCGCATGAATGAGTCTCATAACAGGTGATTTCTGGCGATCAGCATTGTGGCTGAACATCTCATTGAAATCACTGAGACTCTATAAGATAGCTGGTTGAAAGCTTCCGTTGTCGGCAAGCAGGTCTATACGTTTCAAAGTTCTTCCAACTAAATCTAGGAAGACCCCGAAACATTCGATCGCAATTGGTACAAACTGAATACCTATTTTTGAACATTTTTGGTCATACTGTTCATATTTCTTTTCTTCAACATGTGTCAGACCAAAACCACACTTCCTCGCCGCATCTGAAATCAAGCTAGGTTGCAGTGGGGAAATTATAATAACATCTAACGCAGATAGTTGTTCTGATGACCAGCTGGGAAAGAATATGTCTCCTGGCCTCTAGTTGTTATCCGGAATCATATTTTTTTGTTCGCATACGGGTACTAAGATTGCAGTCAAGCAAGCAGCAAATAGTCTATCCCTCACTCTATCGTGCCGCTATATCATATCCCCCGACCATGACAACTTAAAGAGTGATCACCCAGCTGGTCCAGTCTGCCGTTTTTACAGCAAGGAAATTTTCGTTCTTCGATGTAAAACGGAGCACCAATCCGATACTTCAGTTCTGCTCTGAATTCATTTGGCTGAAGGAAAAGGCCCAGACTAGGGATTGCAGGTGCAAAGAGCCAGGCAACAGATTGAGGCAACGTTAGTGAAAGCAAACGAACTTTCTGTCGATTTGAAATCTGATTACCGAGAAGGATAGAAAAACAGCATCATCAAGTGCCTCCCAAAACTTGTGTTGTGTTTACAATCTAATTTCTACATTATTTCACTCCTCCACTGTTTTTTGAAGATTTGGTTGTCAGTTTTTTTCTCACTTGTTGTTTGATCTACTAAAGCTTCTGACTGCGATATTAACCCAACATACGCCACTTTCAACTGGTCCAATTCCAAAGCCAGTTTCAGTCTTTGGTAGACAAGCCTGCTTCCAAGCGTTGTCACTTATTACGGTGCCTATTCTCAAATGTTATTCTCTGAAGATTGCAAAATCCTGCAAACAAACAGAACATTCGTCTGGTGGAGTGTTACAACGTAGGGAATATACCCTCTTTGGGGCACCGAGACAGCTTCGAAGTATTCCAAGTGCACAATGTGGGTTGTCTAGATAATCAGGTTCTTCAGTAGTCTTTCTACTTTGTTCACTCTTTTCCTCAAAGATGCAGCAACAAAACTGGCATTGCCGATGGCAGCGCCCAAGATTTCAAGTCATTCTTTGCTACTTCTCTTTACCCTATTATCTTTAGAATACAAGTGAACGGGTGACCAAAGCTCACATTTTTCCCATTCTGAGCTCTTATCTGCAGCCTTTACCCAAATCAGCCAACAAATTCAATGCTGTGCAAAGTTATTGGTGGGTACCAGCAAGGACGCCGTCAGTAGAAAAAATATGAATTGAAAAAATGAAAAATGAAAAATAGTTTCACAATACTCGAAAAATTAATATTTTCGAATTGAACGAATTGCTTTTTCATCTCGGACATCACTGAGCTGATGTAAAATTATGTGACGAGGCATTATCAGTGTTGCCCAACGAGGCCCCAAATTATAAAATGTACTATTTGCCGTGCATTGCCTTTTTCAGTTAGTTCAAATTGCTATATGTTAAATATATATTTCAGGCCATATTCTAAATGCTTTTGTATCACGTAAAGTTCTTTTTCTGTACGCTTTGCAGACAGATTTTTATAAACTGTCTGTTAAATAGATAAGCCAACATTAATACGTATTCCTCATTTTCTACAAATTCCATCATTTCCAAACAAATAGACGCAAAAAAAGTATAATCAATAGGAACAAACTTTGGTAACCACAACATAAACAAAAAAATTGCGTGCTTGTGTGTCGGGGGAAAGATGATTAATGGAAGTTGCGATAATTAATTCTCGCTGAAAAATGCAGCAGCAAGAATTTACCAGTAATTCATGGTTCAAAGTACAATTTATCTATCGCAAAATTTTTGCAAATAAAGACGGAATTGGGTGCAATTTTGTGCAGATTTTCGTTTATTCGTTTTTATATGTTCCCTGAAACGATTAAAAGCAAGGAAAATTATATTTTCAAAGGTCAAACAAAGATATACGTAAGCACAGATTGAAATGTTTGATTTCTCAACCTATATTGAACGCAGTTAAAAATTTTAATTAAAAAGGACAATTTATTTTCATAAGAGCCCAGCTATAATGGCATTTAGTAACAGAACATTAGAAATTGAAAAATATTTGGAAGATGGTTATGTATATTATTATTACGTTTGTTATGACTATTATCTGCAAAGTTATGATATATGTGACCCACGTTATTCCTTCGTCGCTGGTGAAGATTCCTGGTTTGCTTTCAAAAGAAGCGAGGAATATGATCTTCTTATGAAGCGAAGCTATCGGGTTCAAAGCTATTTACTACATGCCGAGGCAATGATGATTTCTTTTTTATTTCAAAACCCAGTGAAACGAAACCCGGGTTGAGGTCACAGACTGAATTGACCTCTGATCAGAGACCATAATAGAGCGCACATCTGTGCATCTTGCACTCGAAATACATGACCCAAAAAAGTCTTCGAACGCACAAAATCCTGACCCTATGATCAGACTTTTGTGCGTTTTGACTTTTTCAGGTCAAGTGGCTCGTAACGCACGAAATTTTGTGCTCGACTTGCACACTTCACGGCCTGAGGTCATTTTGTCAGTTAGTTGTCTAATCAGAGGTGGTTTCAAGCGCACTTTGAGTTCATACAAAGTTTCGAAACCACTAAAGTCTGCTCAGAGGCATTGACGGCTTCGACATCCAGCAGACAACTTGAATTTTATTCATACATTTTCTTGTTAGAAAAAAATTGAAATCTCTAATTAGGATTGAACATATTAGCTAATTTAAACCTGGGTGGAGGAACATTTAAAAAATAGGTAAATTAAACGGTAACAGGAAGGCTCGCTTGTTCTGTGCGTGGCACAGAATGTTCCCACAATCGCAACTGAATTCATTATAAATGTCAAATCAATATATAAAAAATGATATTTCAGAGACGTTTCTTTGAGAACCAGACATTTTTTTATCAAGCTTCAACGAAAATGATTTAAGTTATTTTCCTGATGTTTGAAGCAAAAACAAACTGGAAAAATATTTGAGTTTTCAGTGGAAGCAAAAGAACTGAGCGAGAAACCTTCAAATACGAAGTGCTTTGTTGCACTTGAATTATGATAAATGATATCTGAAGAATTTTCCTAAAACATGTTGCAACTGAACACGAAAAATTTAAGAATGAATTTTTATGGATTAAATTTTTCATTGAGCTTCATCAGTTTTATCTATAACTCTTCCTATTAAAAAAAATTCCTATTAAAAAAAATAAATTAAAAAAAATACAAGTCTAAAGTCAAATTAATGACTTCTGATGCACAGTTAACTGTTTTCCATTTCCTCTACTTTTTCAATAAAAAAATCTTGCTCAAAAACATCGGTAAACGTGGCCTTAAAAGTGACAATAGTTTTTACATGTTTTATCTAGATAATCGAAAACGAACCTAAAAATCATTAAGAAAACAAAAGCTCAGTGTCACGTATAGTCTGTGAAGCCTTTCTTATTTCAAGCTATTCCTAGCCGTGCTGTTACCAATCTTCCAGAAAGGCCAACTACGGGAATTTGAAACAATTTTTGTTTCAATGATTGAAACAAATATTTCAATTTGCCGTTTATGTTATCAACGGGACAAAATTGTATCAATTTTCTTAAATTAACTCTCGCAACATTCTTAAACGTTGTTTTGTTAAAAAAAAAGAATTAAATTGCGTCTAGAAGCCAAAATTAACATAGCTAAAACGTGTTCTGAGCTTACCTTTATTAGGATACTTCTAGAACTGTCTTATGGTTGTCTCAAGAATTAGGTGTACTCTTAAGGCTTACCTGACTAACTAAAGTTCTATATCTCTAGTCTGTTACTCTTCTATCTGAGCTTCAGTAGACAGTGCACGGGCCCCAATGCTAAAGTCTAACGTATATCTCAATACAAAACAAGAGCGGAGTAGAGAGAGAGAAATATACTTTATTATTATATCAGGTGGTGAACTGGTACTGACTAAATAACTTTCTCTTCTGAGAAGAGGGGTAAATGGGTAAACATCTAAAGGAAAGAATGGAAAAGATATTATTCCCTTTTTATCCAATCAGGGAAGAGTATTTTCAGTCTTTATTTATTTAAATAATAAAGTCTTTCAAATAGTCCTTTCTGGAAGTCATATTTGACTCCATCTTTCCGGGCTTTCGAGTTTTTTGAAAGTCTCTTGTACATTCTAATAAGTCAATTTCTCTTTATTCTCTCTGAAGGATTTTCTTTCTTTTTGGAATGTGTTGCTTGAGATCGGTTCGTCTGTAGGTCAGTTCCTAGACATAGGTTGCCCAAAGAGCAAAGAGTGAACATCAACAACCACAAAAGTATCTATTCCATTACCACGTCCAGTGGGTGAAGATCCTTTCGGGTAGGTCCGGTGTTGATGCTTGGAGGCGATCCCGATGTCCAGTGACTTGACTTACCTGACTTACCTGAATTGGTTTGTTGTTAGGTGTTAGAGGTTCAGAAAAGTTTTTCTCTATTATAACCTGTGTTGGGTTTCAATGTTCTGTTATACGTAGTATCCCTTCCGGTTGGAAAGAAAATAAAGATTTATATGATCTGTGCTAAGTATATTTTGTTATATGTTTTTATGGAATTCGATGGATCAAATAAGGGTAGTACTTGCTAGGTCAACACAAGGTGTGTGACATGGTCTAGAAATGTTTAAGTGACATGTGAATGTGTAGCCATGTTGGATTAGTTCAAATTTGATTATTGAAGATGAACATGTATTAATAATTTGATTTCTCCACGAAACCAGAAGTTATTCTGATGCAATCAATTCTTACGAAGTGTATTTTTATACTTCTATAATTTGTGTTGTGTCATGTATTTTGTAAAGGGTTTATAGATCTCGCTTATGGGTTTGTAATGGATATGTCCAAAAATGTCCAAATGCCTTATTCAATCAACTTCTATTTCTTTAACTTCAGAAGTTAAGTTAAAGTCTCTCTCTGCGCGCTTATACAATATTCCAAATAATCCAAAGACTCTTTCAGTATTTGGAGTACTACAATGTTAGTTGTTACTAAGTAAAGGTGAAGCTGTTAGTTGTTACTATAGCTTAAAAAAGAATTAATGTAATGTGTCCATACATGTGTTTTGTTCTTTGATAAATGAAAGTATGTTTTACATGCATTTGATCATCTGTTTATTCATATGTTTTTACATGTGAAAATTTCGAAATTCAAATATTTTATGTTTTAATCTATGTTATAAGTTGATATATTGTTACAGTTTGTTTGGAAAATATATAACACTTTGCTATGTCATTATGATTTCAAACTGATATTATAGTTTTGTATGTTATGTAAACAAATCGGTTCTATAAGAATCTAGGATGAGTTTTGTTGAAATGTCATGTCAATGACTCAAGGTCTGAAAGTTATTATTACATGTTATACCTAGAGTTAATATATCTGTTTTATGACTCACTGTTTGTACGTTTACACTTTGTTTACATTGCAAGTGTTCTAATTCCCGTCAGTTCTGTGCCTTATTTTAAGTTGTTATTTATTTACAAAATTGCATATAACTAACTATGGAAAAATCTTTGCATATATACATATACATTTCAGAATTTAGGTTAGGGTTTATAGGAAAAGTAAAAAAATTATTTTTGTATTTTTAAAGTTTATTGAACAGAAAAGATATCTAACAATTGGTACAATTATTTTTGTAATTAATGGTTGTGCAAATATAAAGTACACCTATAGATTGCTCGTTATGAGTGTGTTTATCGAGATAAAAATATAAATATAAGTGTTTACAAAGTATTTGAATACAAAGTATTGGACTGATATAAATACATTTATCAGGAAAGGGTGAATTTCGGGTTTCAGCAAACATAAATAATCATATATGCACTGATTAATTTCATGGTTATTTATTGTTACTTGTCGAAATTATCAAGAGTTGTTACTATTGAGAGTTGTTACTTGTTACTATGATAACATTGTTATAATTTCTCTGTCTGTTTTGGATAGTTTGTCCGTTCTTTATAATGGCGGTATTCCTTTACAAAGTTGTCGTCTTTCGAGAGGAAATATGCAAGTAAGTTCGTTAGATCTTTTAATGGAACGTCTGTAATGGATGCTTTCACTGTGTTGCATAGTTCGTGCTCAAGTTCTGTTTTAGTCCGTTCATTATTGAAGTTTATTCTATTTGTGAAAGCGCGGTTTGTTACGCTTCCTTCGAGGTGATACACGTGATATTCCTCGTAAGGTTCCAAAGCTTCGAGCGGTACCATGAGAGGCCACTCCGGTGAATTTTTCGGTTGGAAAATATAGTAGTTCTTGATTGGGTCAAAGTTTCTAAGTGTGCCCAATGTATATTCCCATTTTAAACGATATCCGTAATTTAGGAAATAAGGTGATGTGAGTTGGTCGTTTATGTGTATGTAACTTCTTGATGTGTTATTGCTTTTGTCACGTAGAAATGTGTAATATATAAGGTTCTGGATTAACTTAGTTTCATGTACTCTGTAGTTATTGTTCTGTACATCTTTCGGTGTAGGATGCAGAAAATTGAAACTCAGTTGAAATATCTGATGATCGTAAATACTGTACGCAGATAAATCTTGGGATGCTTTAGCTTTAAGTTGGTCGAAATAACATGTTATTGGAATTTTAAACTCGTAGTCATAATCATATAAAAATCTCTCAGTTAGGCTATAAAACTGTTTGAGTATTGGGTACATAGTCTGGTGGAGTTTGTCTCTCCCCATGTTTTTCGTACTACGCTTGACTGTATTTGTGTTTTCTGGTGGCAGAGGTGGGAAATACTCTGACACACGAGCTTTAAGGTTGTGAAGAGGTGCCATGAAAAAGTTATATTCGCGTGAATCGAATGGCATATTTGCCCAATTTCTGTATGATAACAATGGGTTGTAATTACTATTGTGTGGGCTATTTAATGTTCTACGATCTTTGTCCTGAAACCAAATTGTTTCCATAACTGTTGTTGTTGGTGTCTGCTCATTTGTTGATTGGTGGAAAAATGATTTACTATTAGTTGATCTCGGTGTTACCGCGTAGGGGAATCTTAAATTGTTCGGTCTACGATTAGCTGTAAACAATTGTTGTTGATTATAAGTTTGTTCTGTAATATAATCAGAGGGTGGTGGCGGTCGCACTGGTGGTGGGTAGTTTGGGAGTGGGGGTGATGTATACGACTCCGTCGTTGAACGGTTTTGAGTGTTAACTAATCTGCTATGTTCATAGCTATGAATATTTGTACTTGTTCCTTGCTCATTAGTGTTTTTGTTAGTGTTAAAGGATTGCAAGTTCCGTCTGTTATCAAATTTATTCTTGATTTTACGTGCAATTTCTTGTGGAGTTTGAGTAATTTTTGGAGTGTTGTCCAAATGTACTCTGATTGTAGTGACTGTTTCAGAAATATTCTCCATTTGATCGTCTGTTTGAGTTCCACAGTCCGATGCGTTACCTCTTACTGTGCCAGGGCTCGATCTTCCCGATCCGGAACTCAGTTCTCCTTCTTCAACTTCGTAGCTGAATGATGAATCGGATTTGTATGGCGATTCGTATTCCATGCCTGTTGCCATTGTGCTAAAACTCATGGATTATTACTATTGGAACAATACATGGTTTCAAATGTTATGTTGACTGTTATAGAAACTGTTTGTAGTTTGATATGTTAAAAACTCACTCGTTAGTGGTTACATTGTTATATGTTGAAAATATATTGTCATTTTTACTGTAGGTTTCTTGTGTTTTGTTATGAATATACAATTTTATGAATATGCAATTTTGATGAGTTAATAGTAGTGGGGGGGTATACTGTTAGATGTTCTTTAATGTACATTTTGTTTTAAATTTCGTATTTATCAGCCGAATGAGTGTCAAAATACGTGACTTCATTTGTTTGTGGCTGATCATTTTTGAGTACGTCTAGGCTGTGACTGCGATTATGCATTTTGTTAGCCGTTAATTTTAGTTGTTCAAAATCAATTGGTGGAGGGTTTTGCATATCGAGTAGTTTCGATGTAGGTATTAAGTGTCTTTGTTCGTTAGTTGTTGATGAAGGATTTGGGATTTCATATGGTTTAGGTTGATGAATTGGTATAGGTGTTTCATATGGATGGTTGTGGAATAAACTATTATGTTGTTCAACTTTTGGTGCACTAGGCATAGGTGCTGATAAATTGTTTCCGATGCATTGATATGCCGGGGGTGGTGTGATTAGTTGTGGTAATATTGATGGTAGTTTAGTCTCTTTTATTGTTTCTAATGGTTCTAATTTCAATGGTCCTGGTTTATATTTCCTTTCTGGTAATGGTGGTTTCTGTATCTTTTTCGTTGGTTCTAAAGTTGGTAATTGTAGTCCGTTTTCTGTTCTACGGATTGTTGTGTTGTAATGTTTATAATTTGTATCAACGTAAATTTCTGTTGGTATTTCATTGTTGTTATGGTCTGACGTTGTTACTTCTGCTGAATGTCTACGAAAATTATGTCTATTTTTTCTGGTTTTGTTGTTTAAGTTTCCATAATGGGAATTGTTATCGTCACTATCATCATGTAGATTTTCTTCTTGTATTTGTGCTACTTATTGTGTAAGTGTTTGTGAAAATATTCCAAATATTCCGGTTAGTAGTATTTTTGTTATACTTGCTTGCTTTCCGATTGCTTTGAGAATAGCAAAAACGTTATAGAATTTAATAATAAGATTTGTTATGAATAATATCATGCTAATCATAGCATAAATAATAGCCATTTTCTCTAATATGTACCATGGCCAATCAAAGATGGTTAGAATTTGGTCTTATAGCCATGCGCCGTCAAAAATTTCTTTCCAGTTTACGCTTGGTTGATCAATCTGAAAGTTATATCCATTGATATTCAAATCTCGTAGCCATTTTAGTGATTGTTCGTAATTTTTATATGTTTGTAATAAACCTAATTGTTCGAGCTCTAAGAGTTTTAGTGCATTAGCTGACTGTGAGTCTTGTAATGGTTTTTCACGGTCTCTTTTTCGTTCGCTAATTGTTCTTTACTGTAGATTCCGCTTTCTATTAGACTTGCTTTACTAAACATATTGTCTATTACTATTTCTTCAGGTGATTTAGTGTTTAGCATTGTTTCAACTTTAACTGGATACGGTGTTAATCTGTATCGAGATGCTCCTTCCATATCTATAGATATAAGTTGATCAAAATTACTGCGTGAACATGGTACCTTTTTTGCCCAAAGGTATGTTTGGCGTGTTAGTTGGCGTACATACTGTACTCTGTTTTTGTATAGAATTGGTATTTTATCATAGCATTCGCGTGTTTGTGGTACATAAAGTGGTGATGATTTCTTTGCACATTTGTACATTTTCATAACGTTTACTCCTTCTTGTTTTACAAATATCGATCTGTCTCCTGTAAGGATGTATCCTAGAAGTGGGGTGTTCTTCTGTACTTGTGTTAATGTTAACTGTCGCAGATTTTTAGTTTTTTCGCAAATTTGTGAATAAAAATCTATTGCTTGTAAACTGATTCTAGAGTATATGTTACTCATATATAAGTCCATTTTCATATTTAAATGTGTGTTTTCGTTGATAAAACCGTAATAAAATTGGTTGTTATCTTCATCTTCATAGCGTGCGTGCGTTGAGATGATTTGTTTTGGTGTTATTTTTATGAATTTTTCATCATCGAATTTATCTTTCTTTCTTGTTGTTTTCTGTCCTGTATGCATATCAAAGCCATATTCATATAATATGTAAATATCATCGTATTCTGTTTTATGTAGGGGTTGTAGTGATCCGCATTCGTGTTCGACTATTGGATATATTTCAAATCGTGTTGCTTTTGAGGCTGTTTTGTTTAATTTTATTTCCTCTTGTATATCTGGTTTTTGTACTGTTGTCCATTCTGCGTTTGTTTCTATCCAATATCGGTCTTGGTATTTTACCATGAATGCTTCAAATCTAATCAGTTCAAATAATTGACAATGTGTTTGGGGTTCCCAAACTATTGTTGCTTTTGTAAAAGGTGTCGGTTGACACTCTCCTTTGCGGAGATCGCATAGTAGCTTTGTTCCCATGTATGAGATTTCTTCCGTATCAAGATTTAGTATGAGTGATGATTCTCTGATTTCTAATGTCCAATCTAGTATGTCTATTCAGTTTTGTTTTCTTACTCCGGTTAAACAGTTTGATTGTGCGTTTTTTATTGCGGAGGGTATCCATGTTGGGTTTGTGTAATCATACACTATCCTGCCATATGGTGGTACCATAGGAGTATCTAAATGAAATTGTATCCTGCCTTGGAGGTCTTCAATTCTCTTTTGTAATGGTGGATTAGCTATGTAATTGAATGATATGTTGTATCTTGTGGGTTTATATTCTGTGTTTTTCAGTAAGTTAAGTCTGGCGAGTTCGTTACGAACTTCGTCCGGGTCTAATATTTTTGTTCTTTGTGCGTCTGATACATTATAGCTAGGTAGGTTTGCTCTAATGTAGTTGGTGTGTTGTGAACACCATTCTACTCGTTCTTTAATCGTTCCTGCAACTGCGTATGCTTTAAACTTCTGTTTTTGTCATATCTAAATCTAGTGGTTTAAAGTTGCATGTACTAATTTTGTTTAGTTCGTAGTACTTTACGTTCGTGATTTCCTCTGCGTCGCAATCGTAATGTTCAATAAAAATATCTTGAGGTCCCATTGCTGAGCCGTTTATGTTTTGTCCTGTTGATTATATGTAGTCTTCCTTTGTTTGACGTTTCCGTCTTTTATTGTTTAATCGGAATTTTTCTAGAATACTGTTTGTGAGATGTTCTCTATAGAAATTCCAGGTTCTTGTCCATTTATCAATAGCTATGTTCCACATTTCTTCATAGTCTGAACTGTTTTTAAAATTCTCTAATGCTGTGTTGTTATAAATGTCTTTGATTGAGTTTGAGTCTGCTGTTAGTTCTGTTTGATTGTCAGATACGTGTTTCATGAGTTTGTTGAAGTTTTCGCGTTCTATTGTATTTGGTGTATAAATTTTTATTTTGTTTTTGTTTTTTATGTTTTTGATATGTTTCTCTATTCTTTCGTTGATGCGGTCTTTAATATGTTCTTTTAGTTTGTTTTGTATCGTATATTGTGATTGTATTTGTGTGTCTATTTTCATATAAGTAAATATTATTATTATTATTATTAATATTAGTATTATGGAATTTAATTGAAACGGCATGTATACGATAATCCTGTTTCAGGATTGTAAAATGTTGCAAAACCTAAAGTTTGTTTAGTATATCTATCAAACTTATAAACAAAGTCAATACAAATAAACGGTGCTGGTGTCGTTGTTGTTACTATAGAGGGTGTTGTTGCATGAAATGGATGATTGAATATCGTATCGTAATTAATCGTTGTATTAAATTTTAGTTCTAGAGATGGTGTTGCTAGAACTTCAAGTGCTGAATTTCGTTGGCGATGTGTTAGATTTAAGGTATTTGTAAGTCTATTTCTTGACCAATTTGTGAGGGTATCTCCAAGATTAGTTGGTCCGTATAATGGTGGAGGTGGATTTCAGGTCTTATGATCTAATGGAAAAAGATATGTGTGATCATTAGTTCTACTTAAAGTAGGGGCGTTTGGATTTAGTACCGGTGTTGCTCGAGTTCTACCGGGGTGACTTGATGCTAGTCTTAATTCCGGTATAAATGACGATGGTGAGAGTATTGTATTTCGTGGTGGTTGTAAAGAGTTTGTTACTTCTACTCGTGGTACGCTGATTGAGGTGTTCGAGGATGAAGATTGTTGTGATCTATTTGGTGTAGTGTTCGTACTTATCGTATTTTGGGGTGAAGTTGCTGACCAAATTGAACTATGTGGTGAGTGTATTCGTTGTACACGAAAATTGTCTTGTACGAAATTGAAGTCTTGTCTTTGTTGAAATGTGGGTGGTAGAAATGGATTTACTCTTAGTTCAGATGATGTAGGTGTTGGGATAGTATTAACACTTGAATGATCGCTAGGTGAACTGATATTAAAATTATGGTGTGTTGGTGTTCGGGTTGGTGTTCCGGTTGGTGTTCCGGTTCGACTTGGTGGTTCTGATTGTCCGGCTTCTATAGGTCTTATTATATTTGATTCTATATCAGTAGAGTCGTATGAGACTAAAGTAGAATCTTGTGTGGGAAATGAGAGTGATGCTCTACGTCTGCCTCTTAATAGGTGTCTAGTTTCTGATCTCTCACGCCGTACTGTATACGGGTTTTCGTTTCCAGGGTCTGTATCGTCTATCTCAGGCGATGTTGGTATATTTGTTAGATCTGTTACTTCGTTATGATGTGGATATGTTCTTGAGTATTGTTACGGTTACTATTATTATTTGATGACGCAATTTCTGCTGATTTTTAATTATTTAAGCTCCGGAACCAGGTCCGTGTGGTGGGACTTGCATATATGGTGGTGTCAATATCAGTACTGGTATTAGTTCTTGTTGTGGTTGGTGTGTTTGTGCTCCTATATTCGATATCCAATTTTCGTTATGTTGTATTCTTAAGTTTAACTGGTATATTACAACGTTTCCGTAAAATGGTGATTCTGCAGGAAATCCAATTCGTAGATAGAATTTTTGTGAATGTAATGTGTGATATATAGATTCTTCTATGTCTGGGTTTGTATCAATTTTTATGGATTTACAAAAGTTTTTATTAAACTTAAGCACATGCGTACTAGGAAATTTATAACTATCGCAATTTTAATAAATTTAAATATTTCCAGTTCTACAATATCTATGTTTGTTTTACATATATGGTATATATCAGGATGTATTTCGTGCATGGAATTATTGTACTGGTGGGCTTGCATATACTACATTGCGATTTCTAATTACTTCATGTATTGTTACAATCGCTAGATACGTGGATATTACTACTATGCAAGGTACTAAGAATATAGTAAGAAATAATATTATTTTATTTAATATTAAATAGAGTGTTACTAATGTTTCTGAGAAATCAATTGTTGAAACTTATAAACGAGTGTTGGTATTTGGAAAACATTTTTTAATGCTGCACTGGAAAATGACAGTTATTTTCTTGTGTAACTGACACTTAACGGTGTCGCACTAATTGTATGAAATTTAAATTCACTGGTAAACTACAATAACAATAATTGGTATCATATTATTTGCTAGGCTTTTAGTTTATCGTCT
This sequence comes from Convolutriloba macropyga, assembly GCF_964194025.1. Classification (NCBI taxonomy): domain Eukaryota; kingdom Metazoa; phylum Xenacoelomorpha; order Acoela; family Convolutidae; genus Convolutriloba; species Convolutriloba macropyga. Next base: position 44,485,838 of record NC_134482.1, on the reverse strand, counting down.
ACAAGTTCAATAGCGTCTTTTTTACAAACTACTATGAAAACTGTGTTTAGTTTGTTGATATCAACACATGTATCCGTGTGTATTTGTTGTTCTAATGTTTGGAATTCTGTAATAGTTTCGTTACAGGGCGTTATGTCTTTTAACAATTCAAAATGTTTTTCTCCCCAAAAGAGTTCTACTTCTTGTCCGGTTTCTTTTATTCCTTCAATTATGAATAAACAATCTTTAGTTGAAATTTTACAATCAGTTGTTGTGATACTGTCGTTATCAAAATGTATATGACTATTTAAAGGAAATTTAAGTTGAGCAAAATTGTCTCTTTGTACTTTTATTTTTATACAAAGCTGGTTTCTGTTTAAAGAGTGCATAAACTCTGATGCTGCTAACATTGGTGGTTTTTCATCACAGTGATATGTATAGTGGTGAATTAACCTTTCTGAAATGAAATTAAAGTAATTCAATTTACCTGTTAAGTTGTGTTGTCGGGCAATTGAATGTTGTTGATAAACTTGTATTCTGAAACTTGTATTCTGAAAGTTGAAATTGAAAAATAGTTTTATCGTTTCTTTCCCATGTGATATTATAGAAACAAGGAAAGAATTCTATTGAGATTGAAAATTTTTGAATTTTGAGAAAACTTTTGAATTTTGAGTATACAATTTCGGTTTTTCAGCTTAGCTGAAATTTTTCACAATTTTTTCAAATTTTTCAAGTCAGTTTTGCAGTTGTGGATTGTACGAGGCAAAATCAGAATTGTGATTTTTACTTTCTCGTTTCTGGTTCTCTACAATGTTTCTGACATTTACATATCTTCCGTTTTTTATATTTGGGTTGTTAAGTTGTCAATTTTAATAATTACTAGGTCTAATTAGAATGTTAGTTTCCTATTTCTTGAATTGGATTTCCTTCTGAAATTTTCCAGAGCTTTTGTTCTCAAGATGTTGTTTTTTCTTTGTAATTGGTGTATTGGTATGAAGTTTATTATATTTGATGGTAGTTGGCGTGTTTCCATCATGTTATGTTATGGTAATTAGTCTGATGTTGGTGCCGACTTTGTCGTTGCCTTTTGTTTTGAAGTAGTTTCTTTGATCATTGGTATGGTTCGTGGCGTCAGTTTGTACCAAAGGATTTGGTGCAAAAATGTCTAATTACTGAAAAGGTATTATTGATAATTGGATACGTTGTTGCAATCTTCTGCAATTTTGCAACTTTGCAAAATAAATTGGTAGTTGGTACCAATGGTACAAAATGCTTTGTTTGAGAGCATTGACGTAATTGAAATGTTCTTTCAACTACTAATGATCTTGGTAAGATCAGTCTTGTTAATCACCATCTGTTTATGGTGTTGGTAAATGTTAACTGGTCTGACATTTTATTTTTTGTTACTAATTGCGTCTGCAAAGAGACAGTGTGTCTCTGTGAATTATTTAACATCCCTGTCATCTCCTTATGGATATTGTCAATTTGTGAGTTTTCTCCCGTTAATGATGTCTTTGTTGGGTTTTATTGATTATCACTAATGAGTTACAGTTTGAGTTATCTCTAATTAGGTGGACTAATGATGTGTATGACGTTAGTTGTATGAGGTTAGTTGTTAACGTCCGCTTTTCAATAACGTCCGTATTTTCACTAATGAGATGTATGACGTTCGTATTTGGTATGACGTGTGTATGTATGACGTATTCTGTTCTGTGCAAAAAGGTGCACTGCGGATTGACCGTTCATAGTATCGAAGGTCTATTTAGCCGAATGTTTATGTTTCAGTTCAAGTTCCATTTGGCCGAAATGTCTGATAGCCGAATGTATAATTATGGATGTAGGACGTGTATGTTAAGAATGTGAATAGAAGTATTATCCATCTTTGTGAATATATGTACTCAAAGATAACGTGTATGACAGTTAACGTGTATTTTAGATCCTGTTGTTGGAGATTACTGGATGAGATTACTGGATGGGCTGTTACTGCGTGTTATTACGGGGATTGTTATTACGGAGATTGTTATACTGGGATTGTTTCCGTTTCTTTCTCATAACATTTTGAACAGAAGTTATTCCTTTGTTCTGGTGAACATATTCGTCCACTCGATACGTTACTCTATTTTTAGATGGGTTTCTTTTTATTAGTTTATACTCATTATTTTTAGCTTCCGTTTCTATTACTAGAATTACCATTTATCCTGTTATTAGTTATTTGTTGCTATTTTTTACTCTTTCCTATCGTTGTTGCTTGTTATTTCTAAACTTTCCTTTTTTATATTTATTAAGGTTCGTGAATGTTGACATCTTCAAAATATCTATTCCATTCCGTGAGGTGGATAGATCCTCGATCCTGTTAGAAAGGATTTGCCTATTTGTTCTTTGATTACTTGTTATTTTTTAATATTTGTTTTTGTTTATTGTTTACTGTTAATATCAATTGTCTCGAAACGTCTATTCCAGTTCTAAGCTTGTGAACATCAAATAAAATATACCTTTTTTGTTTTGAATTTTGTGTTTTTGAATTTTTGTTTATTTGAGAAATTACCCTTTGTGACATTCATAGTTGAGGTTTCAAGGGCTACTATCAAAACCTATTTGTGTTAGAATATCCTGTATGGATATGTTTTATTTGTTATTTGTTGTTTGAATCTTTGTTATTTGTTTTTATCCATGACAATGGTTGCTGTGTGTCAATTACTGCTGGGTGGGAAGTTTGTCAATCTGGGTGGGCGTTTGCTAACTGATGATTTATCAGAGGATGTATGTCAGAGGATGTTTGTCAGAGGATGTATGTATAACGTATGTTTAAATTTCCAGTGTTACTAAACAGTTAGATCTCCTTTGTGTTTTTATATTTTGTTGATTTAGATGAAGTATCCACTAAAAGGTGTTAAAATATTTGGTAATGGTTGTTCCCAAAGATATTTATGGAATTTTAATATCGGAATTTACAACTTGTCAGAAAATTATGATGATATATCTCGGGGTATGATCTAATGTGTTATAGTCGGTTAGTGGTTAGTTGAATAAGAGCACCTTTTAGTACTATTTATTTTTAATTCTATTCATGTGTATTTATGTTTGTAGTATGTTCTGTATTAATTTAGATATATTTATCGTTTCTTTTCTAATATATTTGGTTCTGCACACAAGGTTCGGGTTAGGTATGTGTGCTTGTAAAAATTGTGAATGTACATATGAATATACATAGTAATGTACATAGAGATAGTTTTATTGTTGGAATGTGACAGATTTTTCGGATGGTTCATAGGTGATATTTCGAATAGGTCGTATTAGAGCATTAAACGGTTACGGGATCTGTTCAGTAGTTTTACTAGTGATAACTGTATGCATGGATTATCATGAAATGACTTTTTGTATAGTCGGTCAAATGAAATGAATATTTTATAATGTTAGAAATTTTCGAGTATGTGTGTAATATGATATGTGTTAGTGATAGTATTAGAGTGAGATTATAAAAGTTGAGTCCCCAATTCATAGTGGGTTATTTTACGGTACGTATGTAAGAATTTGTCAATGTCGGTTGTTACAAATACATTGAATAGCGTTGTATTATTATGGGTTATTATTTGGCACGGGTATTAGTTTTAGTGTTAAATTGATTATTATTATTATTATTATTATTATTATTATTATTATTATTATTATTATTATTATTATTATTATTATTATTATTATTAATATTATGTATTATTGTTCTTTTCGTTAGTGTGTTAATAATATTTTCTTCTTACGAAGATTGTAACTATGAGTCTGTTGAATGTCATCTTGTGCTATATGTTTTTTGTGTGATGTTTGTATAGTAGGTTGTTTTAATATTGAAATTTCGTTCGTTAGTAAATAGTTTTGTAATTCTAGTTTAATATGTTTTTCTTTCGGATAATACGGTACTATATGATTTCTGTGTATTGTTATTTTTTCTTTATTGTTATTTTTTAATATGTATGTTGTTTCTGTAGGTTTATCTATGATAAGATATGGTCCTGTTTTTAGTGGTAGTAATTTATTAGATACGCCGTCAATTTGTTGATGATTTGTTACTAATACAAAAGTGTTTTTCTCAAGTGGTTTTGCTGTGCGAAATCGTAGATTCATCTCATCTGTTAACTTTTTGCGGTTTTGAAGTATTTTTTGTAATTGTACGATATGTATCATTATAGTGTTTTTCTTTATCAAGGAACCATTTAGCAAATGTTCCTTTTTGCAACTTTGCTATCTTTGGATGGCTGAATTGTTTTTCCAAATGAGTATGTGTTGGTTGTGTGTTGCATGCACTTTCTTCCGTTGGGTTGCAATTTCCCATTTCGTCTGTTGTTGTTCCAAGTTTTATTTTTTTTTTGGTTTTCTTGGTTTTTGGTTGAAAACGACTTCGTATGGTGACATACCTAATCGTGTTTGGTATTGAGTATTGCATGCATATGGAAAGAACTTTGCTTTCCTTGACGAATTGTGATATTTCTCGTCTAATAATGTTCTGATAAATTGTCCGATTATTCTGTTTGTCCCTTCTACTAATCCGTTTGTCCAAGGTGCATATGTTGTACTTGGTTTAAACTTAATTTCAAAGTAGTTACATAAATGTGTTAATTCTGTGTTAATGTATTCTGATCCGTTATCGGAACGAATTTCTTCTGTTAGTCCAAATTTCATAAACCAATGTTCAAATAATGATGTAAATGCATAATGTGCATTATTTTTGGGTGCACACATAATTGTTACATAGTGTGAAAATGCATCTACGATTACAAAGATAAAATTATTTCCTTCTGATGATGGGTGGATGGGTCCTTTTGTATCTATCATTATCATTTCATTAAAATATGATTTTGTCGGTGCTAATTGTTCTTTTTTACTTTTTGTTTTTGTGTTTGCAAATATTTTGTTTGTTTGGCATTGTATGCAATCTGCTATTAGGATTTTTATCCAGGTTGTTAAGTTTGGAAAATAATATTTCTCCATTATCTTTCTTTTTGTTTTTTCAAGTCCTGTATGGCCAACTGTGTCTGTGCAATGATTTTCGTAGAAAACACATAATAGTAATGTTAACGGTAAGCATATTTTTTGGATTGTGCTTTTGTGAATTCTAATAATGATTTTAATTTCGTCAATTACTATTGATTTAAACTTTCTATAATATGCAAAGAGTCCTTTGTTTCCACGTATGTCAATTGTTACTGAATGTGGTTTACTGTTATGTTTTTTCCACATTTTTACTTTGTGAAGTACTGGGTCTATGATTTGTGTTTCTCTAATGAGATCTTCTGTGATTTTCGTTTTTTCATCATAGAAAACGTCTGTTATTTTTGCGTTATCGTAGTTATTTTCTTGTTTAACATTGTTAATTAGTCTAAGATCGTCATGGTGAACAGTGTATGGTCCTTTTTGGTTTTTCTCAATTATCAAGTCGTCTTTTTCTACAATTGGTGATTGCCAATTTTTTGTTTTTGGTTTGCATTTCGGTATTAAATTTGTTTTTGTCTCTGTGTTATACTTCTCGTATGAGATTGGGTGATATTCGTTCTTATCAATGTTGATTTCGAAATAGTTATTATGTATGTTAGCTAAAACGGGATAGTGTGTTTTTTCTTTATTGTCTTCATCTGTGTTGTTACATATGCTGTATTTGCATTCTAGGTTATTTGCAAATGGTGTTTTTGCAAAAAAGAATTTTATGTTTTCCGGTATTTCTACTGTAATGTCTCGTGTTTTAGTAAAATGTTCTTCATCTATTGTTCTACTAAGAAGATCGGGTAGGGCTAGGTTTTTTCCTTCTGTCCAAATAATGTGTAAATTTGGAAATTTCATTAGTATAAGTTGAAATCTGTAAACTCTGTGATTCGGTTTATTCTTTTGTGTAAATAGATAGATTATTGGTTTGTGGTCTGTAAATAGAATAATTGGATGATTTGAACCTGTTAATAGGAATTCATATTCCGTTAGGGCAAATATGATCGCTGAGCATTCTCTAATTAATGTAGATAGTCGCATTTCAATTGGTGTGAAAAGTCTAGAGTTTGCTGATATTAATCTCATTTTCTTTTCAGTTGGATGCTGTTGTAATAATGCTGCTCCAATGCCTGTGTTGGATGCATCTGTTATGATGTAAAATGGTTTTTTAGTGTCTGGCATCGTTAATTCGAGTTTATGTGTTATTGTTCTTTTCATTTGTTCAAAGATTGTTTGATGTTCTTTTGTCCATTTAAAGTCGTTCTCTTTGTGTAAGAGATTATATAATGGTTGTAGTATTGGTTGCATACCATATACGTATTTCGCTAGGAAATTTATTGTTCCCAGGTATCGCTGTAAAGCTTTCATACTCGTTGGTGGTTCCAGTTTTTGGAATCCATCAATCCGTGATGTAAGTGGTTTCACATTTTTATCTTCAATTATATGTCCCAAGAATTTTACTTTCTTTAACATAAAATATGTTTTGTCGGGTGCTGCTTTGTTCTATCAATGTTTCGAACATTTGTTCATATGAATTTGTTTGGATAAATATGTCATCTACGTATGTAATGACTGTTCCTTTTCTGATTAAGGGATATGGAAAATGTGTTAGTATTGATGCAAATGCTGCTGGTCCGATTGATATTCCGTAGAATAAGCGTTTAAAACAGTATTGTTCATTTCCGATTGTAAAATGTGTATATCGCATTGATTCTTCGTCTAGTGGTATTTGGTTATATGCGCTATTCAGATCTGCTGTTGTGAATATTGTTCCATTAATCCTTGTTAGGGCTAAATCAACTGGTTCGATTGGCCAGTTACATTTGGTTTCATCGATCATGCTGTTCAAGTATCTTGCATCTAGCACGATTTTTAGAGATTCGCCTTTTCGTAGTGTTATTACTGGATTTGTGAATGTGTTCCCTGTTGATAGTTGTTCTTTGTTAACGGGTGCAATGATGTCGTATTTTTTTAATATATCGAATAGTTTTTGTATTCTTTCTCGAAGGTGTATCGGTACTTTGCTTATTCGTTGTTTTTTGAAAATTGCATCTTTTTTCATCGGTAGGTTCAATTTTACTTTTGTTTTTCCGACGTCAAATTTTGTTGTTGCATATACTTGTTTGTATTGTAATATGATTGTTACTACTTTTTCAAACTCATCCTGTGTTAAGTGTGAATGTTGAAAATCAAACATTTGTATAAATTCTTTTTCTTGTTCTGAATATTTGTTAATATTAAATTTGCATTTAAAGTTTGGTTTTCTTTCAAATGTTGGTACTTGTTCGATTGTTTCGTTTTCTTGTATGTTTAGTATTTCACTAATATCGTATTCACTTTCGTATGTTAGATGATACAATGCTGCGAATAAGTCAATTGAATTTGTTTGATATATTTCGTTATCTTGTTTTTTAAATGTAATATTTCTATTCATGAAACCAATTAACCCTGTATTTATGGTTATTCTATGTCTATTTTTGTTAACTAGTAAAATGTCTATGAAGTACTCTTCATCTGCTGTGAAGTCTTTTATATCTGTAAAAGATATATTGTGATATTTGTTTATCGGTTCAAAATAGAAATGTGATTTATGAATTGTTTTTTCGTTTGAATTTTTCATTTGTTTAAATATAGGTATTGGAAATGTTATGCTTTTGTTTTGGTTCTGTTCGATATAAATTGTTTCTCTGTTAAATATTGGGTATAATCGAGAGTAATACGGGTAACCTTTTGTACTATTCACATAGAATATAATATCGTTATCTAGGATTGTATTTGTATTTAAGGTTAGTCTATTTGTGTTTACATTTATCGTTTCAATATATTCTTTAAAGAAAGGGGTGCCTAGGATGTTATGATTGCATTGAGTTACATAAAAATGAATGTAAAAATTGTTTTGGGGTTTGTTTCTGTTATTCGAGATTCTATCTGGTGTTAGAGGTATTTTGACTGTTCCGTATGTTTCTATTGTAGTGTTGTTCGCTGCAGTTAATTTTTTGTTTGCTTTTTCCAATTGTATTTCTGGGTTATTATATTTTATCTCATTCCAAGTATCTTCAATGAGTAAATTTAATGTTGCTCCTGAATCCAGTAGAAAATCAATTTCTAAAATTGGTTTTTGTTTAGTGAAATCTTGTTCAAATTTATTACATTGATACATCGGTAATATCCATAGTGGATTACTTTCTAATGTATTTATTAATTTATTGCATGTATCTTCGTTTGCGTTATAGAATTTATCTAATATCTCTTGATCTTCGTCTGATGACTCTGATGTGTACTCGTATTCGTCAATTCCTGGTGGGTCATCGTTTTGTTTTTCTGACTTAATGTTATTTATTCTGTTTTTGTTATTATTATTGTTATATTTATTTCCTTCATTTCGTCGTTCTGTAGAGTAATTTCTTTGATTTTGTTCTCTTTGTGTTGAATTTCTCCTGTCGTCTCTGTTATTGTTGTTTGAGTAATTTCTATTGTTACTACTTGAATGTTGTCTAAATCTGTCGTTTCTGTTTGAATCTCTGCTGTTATATCTTTGTCTGTTATTGTTATTGTAATTATTATTTCTGTTATATGGTGATTGTTGTCTTGAGTTGTTTCTGTCTGTATATCTTGAACTTGATCTACTATTGTATCTGTTATGATTGTTATTTCTATTGTAGCTTTTTCCTCTGCTTCTACTGTAATTGTTTCTATTATAACTTGTACTTCTGTTATTGTAATTATGTGATTTCCGATATCCTTGATAGTTCCTATTATCTCTAGGATTTACGTTGTTATTATAACTGTTTCTTGATTGTGATTTGTATGGGGTTCGACTTCGTGAATTGTTATATATCGATGACGTTGGTGGGAATTGTCTTCCGTTAAAGTTATTTGAATCAATCTTTCTGTTTGGTAAATTTTGATTATTTCTCATATGACCATAGAATGATCTTTCTTTTGGTCGTGCTATGCTTTCTCGACGTGGTCCTATGAAGAATCTACCTTTAGTATGTCCGTGTGAGCTGCAATAGCTACAAAACAATGCAAATTTTGGTCTACCTTTAAAATTCTTTTTGTCATATGTATTATTAATTCCGTTAAGGACGTTACATATTGTTCCTTCAAATTGTTCTAGATCGTTTTGGTTAAGTTTGTTGATATTGTTACAGGCTATATTAATTTGTTTTAGATCGTCATTGATATTACTTGTACTCTGATTAACTTCATATAGTCGTTTGTGATTATTTGTTATAGTTCTTGTTAGGTCCATCTGGTCTATTTTTTCTACCAATGCTTTGAATGGCATTTCCGGTTCTCTTGGCGTTTGTTTATGATTCGCATGCTTTTTTAATGCTGCTGTTTTTAGTTCGTTATCTAAACATCTAATAAATGTTTGGTTCATAAGGCTATTTCTGTAATCTTCTGTGTACAATGAATATGCAGTTTTTACGAGAGTTTCTATTCTCAAAGCTAATGATCTTAATGATTCGTTTGTATGCTTTTGTAGTTGTTGTAATATTATTTTTGCTTGTTGTTTTGACTTTTCAGAATCAAACATAGCTGAAAATTCTTTGCAAAATGTTTCCCAATCTAATTTTGTTTCACTTGGAAGTGTTGAATACCATTTTTGCGCGGGTCCTTGTAGGGTATGTAGTATTAAAGCTGCTCTTTTTACTTTCCATTGATGATGTCCAGGTTTGTTTACTGGTTCTATTCCACTGCTAAATATCATAGCTGCAACTATACTGTTTAAGTATTCTTCAACAGTATATGCTGGGTCTGTACCATCGAAAGGTCTTATTGTTGTTGGTACTGAACCACTGCTGATGCTTTGTTCTATTTGAGGTTCTTCGTTTGTACTTATTGATGTCAATTGTTTATAAAAGGGTAGAGGAGGTTTTACTACGGTTGTTTCTCTTTCTTCTGTTGTGATAGAATTGGTTCTTCTATTCCGATTTTCTTGTTGTCGATTGTATTGTCTATTATTAATTTGTATATTTTCGTTCGCAATATTGTCTATATTCCTGTTAGTGAATGATTGTTCATTTTCTGTTCTGAGGTTTGTTTGTCTATTTATGTTATCCAGAGTTTTATCTAGTCTGTTGAATACCATTTCTAGTGCTTCTTCTTGTCTTTTTTCCATTCTTTTATTCATCTGTTGATATTTCATTTCCAGATAATCTATTAGTTTATTTGTGTGATTTGTTACTGTAGCTGTTATTTCGTTTTTTAGTTCCATGTAATTATATGTTTGTTGTCTCCAATATTGCTCGTGATACTCTTGGTTATCGTTTAGAGAACTAATATAGGTATTGTTTCTATTATCTCTCATTGGATATTTCCGTCGAGCATTTTGGTTCACTGATGGTGGTAATTGATTTTCAAATCTTATCTCTCTTTCTTCGGAATCTGAGATATCTATGTCTTCGTCTATATTTTGTTGATTTCCAAATAAATTCGATGTTAATTGTTTATCAGGTTTTAGTGTTGATTTTTGTTTTATTTGTGAGCTATTATTTGTTTGAATGTCTTTATGTGTTGATGTCGATGTTAGGCTTCTTGATAAGTTAAATGAAGAAGATCCTGTCTGACTTTGATCCGTGATTTTTACATGACTTTGTAATCCTTCGATGAAGTTTATGCTATCGGAGCATATTTTTAACGTGCTTTCAAAATGTTCTGAATAGTGTTCGCTATTCCAAATGTTTTGTAGTTCGTCACATAAATGACTAATTTCCTCTGGAAATGTTTCTCCGAATTGGACTCGTTTTTCATTAATGTGTTCGAAGTTATCTAACCAAAATAAGAATGTAAATTCAGATACTATTTTTATTATATCTAATGTTGATGTTTTAAAATCTGGTTTTAATTCAATTATTTTTGTTAGCCAATTGTTATAATTTTTTATATCGAATCTTAATTTATCGTTCACTGACTGTATTTGTTGACGATATTCGTTCAGGTATCCGGCTGTATTCCTTAGTGTTTTGTACGTAGTGGATGTTAATTTTGTTTTATCTTGTGATTCCTCATGTCTTTTCAAGAATATTTTAAACATATCCGATAGTGATGTTTCATTTTGGAAATTAAAAAATATCTTTTTATTTCTTTTTTCATCTGTTAGTGTGAATGCGTAATGTTTGTTATATTGATCTCTATCCAGTAGTATTACTGGTAGATAATGTACTAGATGGTTTCTCTGTATGTTAATCTGTTGTATATGTTTTGTTTCTCTAAAGAGGTTGTTTTTCAAGTTTATTATTATTCTGTAGATAATTTCACGATTTTCTTGTGGACAATCGTTAGCAATTGTAAATGGTATTAAGAAATTGCTAGTATATGTTTGTTCATTGTAGTTGTAAGTCATTTTAATGTTTCTTTTTATGTGTTATGTTTACCAACAATACTTTTGTTATTTATCCGTTATTTTTTCTGTTTGTTTACCCAATTTAGTTCAGCACTGGTCGCACCAGATAAGACGTGTTCTGAGCTTACCTTTATTAGGATACTTCTAGAACTGTCTTATGATTGTCTCAAGAATAAGGTGTACTCTTAAGGCTTACCTGACTAACTAAAGTTCTATATCTCTAGTCTGTTACTCTTCTATCTGAGCTTCAGTAGACAGTGCACGGGCCCCAATGCTAAAGTCTAACGTATATCTCAATACAAAACAAGAGCGGAGTAGAAAGAGAGAGAAATATACTTTATTATTATATCAGGTGGTGAACTGGTACTGACTAAATAACTTTCTCTTCTGAGAAGAGGGGTAAATGGGTAAACATCTAAAGGAAAGAAAGGAAAAGATATTATTCCCTTTTTATCCAATCAGGGAAGAGTATTTTCAGTCTTTATTTATTTAAATAATAAAATTTATCTTCCATTAGTCTTTCAAATAGTCCTTTCTGGAAGTCATATTTGACTCCATAGCAGATAAAAAAACAAACGCAAAATAAGGTTAAACGAATGAAACTAGTTGATAAAATAACAAACATAGGAGTTCCTGCAAAGAAAACCAAGAAGGCAAATGCCATTCTGACTAAATAATTAATTTCATGACTACTGACGTGTTTTTAACGATAAGACAGAAAGCGTCACAAAATTGAGAAAGGAATGTTAAATATACTATTTGAAACTTTTGATACTACTTGAAGCCATCTAAAATCAACTCAACCACTGATTGAATGTAAACCCTTATAATGCACGCACACAACATGTAAACAAAGAATAGTGTGGAGAGCTGAGGGGCTGGCTGAAAGCTGAAATTAGTAAATGTGAGTGCATTTCAGTATAACGTTTTCCGTTATACTGAAAATGCTAAATTATTATAGCTTTCAGAACAAAAAAGATACAAAAAACATGAGGAAAAAAATGTGTTTAAGACCAATTTAGGACAGGGTAAAGCTAAAAATTTAAGCGAATTAAATAGGAAAGTTATGTTTTCTTCTTCAGAAAACTTTTTCTATGTAACATCATTGAATTGGAAGAACCTTGCGGTAGCATATATACCCGTGAAGTTTAACTTAAGTGTTCTCTGAGGCAATAAAAGAAATAATGTTTGGTTTCTGCTATAGTTTCGGTTTTAGCACCCGGAGAAAGATTATATTATAAATAAAAGAGCATCAAATTAAAAAATTTCAAATTTTTGAAAAATTTTTTATCAAATTGGATATAAACATAAGCACCGTAAAAGGTGAATAATAAACAGACAATATACTAGCAAATCCGTTTTTGAATGATTGTATTTTGTACAGAAGGACATAAAGTTCATCATTAGTAAACTAAAAACTATGTTTAAGTTTATGTGATAATCGTTTACCAAAAAAACGAGGTTAACATTTTCAAAAACATAAAGAGACTAAACAGTTGATGTCCAAATTGTTTTATATTGCTTTATGTTAATACAAAACTATGCTTTGAAATACTTGGAGGAAGGGAAAACAAAATGAGAGAAAAGAAGTCAAAACAAAGTTTATAATTAAATTGTTCTGTTTTGAAAAACGTGCTATTTCTAAGCAGGTAATCTATAAAGGTGTAAACTAAGTTGATTGCATTAAAAGTTGGCTCCGATCAAAGCAAATTTTCATCACTAACAGTAATCAGGCTAACTGACAAATAGGTCTGAACAGAAGTACGAAAATTTAAAAAGTCGTTGACCAGAATCACAAAAGTAGTTTACACAGATGAAGCTGAGCGCTAACGGAATTAAATTGGGGCTTTTTTGACAACAGTCTAATTTTAAAAAGGGGATAAAGCTAAAAGCAGAAGTCAAACCACAAAAAGTCAACAAAATCTCGCGAAAACTTGATTTCTTTCTTATCTCAGAAACAGCTCTTCTTGCCCTGAAGACTAATTATTATTTGGAAACTTTTGTTGCCTAATTGATCGCTATTGGTTGTGCCCCCTCGAATTTGACTTCAAATTGACCTTGAAATTATCAAAAAACTTTTGAGGACTTCTCTAAAAAAGATTGCACACAAAAGCAACCTAAGTTATATGAAATTAGAACTCCACAAAATATGACTGAAAACGCGCAGTTGCTCCTACTAACCCTTATTTTTGGATGTTTTAACGAATGACACAAATATGAAAAATATTATTGGTGGCTTAAAAAAGATTTCGGTTAAAACAATTCTAAAAAAGGAGTATTTTCAAATCTCAGTGTAGTCCAAAAAAGAAAATGCAGAATGAGTCTTTGATGATAAGTGTTTAGTTAATTCTACTTGCGGACAACGCGCATGCTATCATTTAAACTTGAAAATTGTCTGAGCTTTTAGGTTCAATATGAAATATGTTTAATTTTTCCGTCCAAATTTTTCCGTCCAAAGTCACTGAAACTTCGGAAGTTCCGAGAACAATTGAAGTTATCACGACAAAACCAAAGATCTATTTTGACCGTGGTAGATCAATTAAATTAATTAGAAATCCTAAAATAATTTTAGTTGAAGCACACTAGACTAAACTAACCTTCATAACACTAGCAAAAATTCATTTTTTCAATAAAAAGACACAAAGCAAAAAAACCGATTAATGCACGTTGCCAAAAAAACGTTCAAGCTGCGGCAAAAATTGATGCACAAAATAGGTAACCGCTTTTCTATATGTAATCACATAGAAAATTAAACGGGCGCTTTCTACCATAATTGTACAACTGTTCAGGCTGCTTTGGCAAACAAGATCCTGAAAATTTTGCTTCTTCATTAGCATTTCGCATATTGACCTATTTGTCAACCAATCTTGTTCAGTTGTTCAGTTCTCCACCCGAGGAGTATAAGCTGTTTTGCTCCAATATCTCTGAACGCATGAAGGACTATCCCTAATTTCTTTATGCGGAGTTATGCCGAATTTTGTTTTATAGTGTTGGCATTTGCAACTTAAATGTTCTTTTCTCAAAAAAGCATCTGTTTAAAATGCTACGTAAACGTTTTTAACATAGGATTCATGCTCATTTCCGACATAAGTTTACTCTGAAATTTCTTGAATAATTCGTTGAGAGCTTCAATTCTACCGCTTAGTTTTCGGCGTCGCACTGGTGAAATGAGGTCAGCACGTTCCTTTTTTCTTCAAAAAAGTTTTCTCTGAGAGCATTCTAGGCAACTGTCCAACATCAAATACAGTTTATTTTGACAAAACGTTTTCACCTTTAAGTATGATTAAAGTGGCACCTAAGCCACATGTTTCATGTTTATTGATTGAATTCATATTTTTGAATTCATGAAAATCGAATGGGCGCTTTTTTCGACGGGCCAGTCGAAAGCGTTCGCAGGCAAAGCACTCTGCGTTTTTGATGAACAAGTTCTTATAACAGCTGAGATTTTAAAGTGTTTTGAAAATTGAAGATATTATAGTTGAGTGATAAAAAATATTTGAGCAATTAATACCCGTACGTTCTCGTCAATCCTCGCACACAACACTCAGCGTTTTTGTCGTTTCGGTTCTTTCAGCTCTTTGGAAAGTTTTGGAATGACTTTCACGCTCATTCATCACAAAACATGGCCATTAAATTGTTCTTGCGAAAAAAAAAAATTATTTTTTCTCTAGTGAGATCCTTCATAGGTGAAAAGTTCTTTAGAACTACTGTATGAAGAAGTTGAAGAAGGCTAAGAGACAACCAATTTAGACACAGGATGCGAAAAAGGGATACTAACAGATTGAGAGTAGAGCAAAGAGAATGGTCAACATGTTACTTTACATTATTTAGTCTCTCTAGTTTTCTAACAGGGTCAGGAGACTAATCAACTATTTTTTGAGATGTCACCGGTAATATTGACCCTTATTTGCACTGACTGGCTCAGATACCCAGAATTCCATAATTTCATTCTTTGAGCTTTCGAGTTTTTCACTCCTGGG
>NC_134482.1:44441099-44470359 GCF_964194025.1 Convolutriloba macropyga | reverse complement strand
TAACTATCATTTTGTCAATATATATATAATATATAATATGTATATATATATATATATATATATATATATATATATATATATATATATATATATATACATATAGATGAAACAAAAAAGTGTAGCTAGTTCGCATTCTAACCTCACAAAGTTAAGGCTTACAACCCAAGCCAGCTCTAATCAGTTTGACTTGTGTCAATCACCAATGAGATACAAGAAGAGCCAAAACAAAATTGGCTGTTGGGCGCATTTGGGATATCCAGGGCAGAATTTCTGACCATTGAAGTAGCAGAAATCATGGCTCAATACATTATCTTAGTACAAACAAACAATACTTTGTACATGTGTTTTCTGAGTTTTTCAGTTAAAAAATTTTTTTCCTAAAAAAACAAAAATTTTCAAACTTTCAGCTTTACAACATTAAGTAAATGTTAGTCTTTAGCGTGGCCTTTGATGCTCATCAACTGAAGTTCTCGGGTTTCTTCAAAGTTATGGAAGTGTTTTTTTATTAAAAAACAGTATGTCAGTATGTCAAGAACTTTATCCTCGGAGACTAGCCTTTTCCTTGGGCCTGACTTCATGGGTCTGGTCAGACTATCCAAGCTCTAATGAGACTTTCCAGACCATAGATAGCGCGCTGATTAGACCGTGCTCAGTCTGAATTCGGCCCTGATCAGACTTTCCAGACGGCGGACTTGCTGCTAGACTCTGCTGCTGTGTCGCGCTTTATCCCCACGCGGGTAACTCAAGAGGTCTCAACACTAGGCTGCTGGCTTGAGTTGTGCACCTCGGTCATTTGTTTTGATTTTACCATTTTACATGTAACAGCAGAATATTTTGCATTAATAGTTCTTCTCAAGTGACAGCTGTTTAATTGGTTGATTTTTGTTCAACAGTTTCAGAATGACTTCAAACCCGCTTGGGAGGTAACTGTCTGAAATTTGTCAAAACAAGAAAGAAACTTTGCCCCCAGTATGTTATGCAACCCATAGTTACAGAGTTGCTGCCATTACATAAGAAATCATTATGAAGAAATATGGTGTGGGGAGGCAAATAATATTCTGCAGACGCAGAGGTATACCCAAATTGCCACAGGCAAATCTGCCCTATCTGTGCATCTCTTGTTTGTTTTTCTTATGTTAATGCAATAAAAAAAAACAACTATATTGCAAAAAAATAGATTCTTTAGCAAAATTGGCCAACCTTGAAGGGAATTATGCAACCCGTGTTCGGAAAAGTGTCCAAAATTTAACCGCGGAATTGATATAGATAATTTTCGCACTAAATCTATCTAATGATCCGCAATTCTGCCTAATTTTAAAAGTGGTTCGAAGTTTTATTAATTCATGGTAAAAAATTGATTAAAAGTGGCTCAAAATTTAATAATATACCATACAGGTCTCAAATATACCAAAAGCATATACTAACAAAACTTTTCTCTGTTCTGAGGGATTTTTTCGAAAAAAATCAATTAATCAATTAAATTAGGTGAACATGAGTGAAATAAAAATGCATGAAATGCGACCAATTTTAGCGGGACGAAATTCAAGAAATGAACGGAATTTGAGCAGAATTTGAGCGGAAAAAATGCAAGAATTGAGCCGAATTTGCGCGGAATAACAAGGCAAGAAACGAGCGGAAATTGAGTGGAAAAAAGTAACAAGTGAGCGGAATTTGAGCGGAATAAAAAGGAAACAAATGAGCGGAATTTTAGCGGAATAAAAACGCAAGAAATGAGGCGAATTTGAGTGGAATAAAATTGCAAAAAATGAGCCATATCTGAGAGGAATAAATTTGCAAGAAATGAGCGGATTTGCTAGGAAGCAAAAATGCAAGAAATGAGCGGAATTTGAAAGGAATAAAAATTGTAGTTATTAGCCCTTGAGACTCCAAAAAGTGCAATAGGGCCTGGAAACCTATCTTACAGAACCTAGAAAGCAATCTTATAGAGTCTAGAAACCTATCTTATATAACCTAGAAAACTTCCTATCCTATGCAGAAACGAAAGCTTCTGAATTTCGAATATACTGTGCTATTTTTGTTGTTTCATCCTTTTATTTCTTACATTTTCTGTTCGGGTCAAATTCCGCTCATTTCTTGCATTTTTATTCCGCTCAAGTTCCGCTCATTCCGTTCACTTTTTCCCGCTCAAATTCCGCTCATTTTTGCATCTTTTTGACGATTCCGCTCATTTCGGTCATCTCTTGCATTTTTGAGCGGAATTTGAGCGCACTCCTTGACTAGTGTAGGCTGTTGAAACTTGCCATACAGTTGTTGAAAAATTTCTCTTTAATTCATATAAGAAACCAAAATAAAATCAAAAAAGTTTACAAAACTCTAAAATGATGGCACGCACAATGTCAAGAGCCAGAACACTCAACATCTGATTACTGCGAAACATCAGTACTATATACATGATACTAACATAACAACTCCACCACGACCTACAATTCCGGAAAGACGAATCAACAATGTTTGCTCGCCCAAAAAGTAGAAACGAGATAAACCCAAGAGAGTGCAACACAAAGCGGAGAAGTTGGGATTATCAGAAAACCCACAAAGTGTAACACTATCGAAGATTTGAAAACGATCAGAAAGTCGCTTGGAAAAATAAGCTTTTGTTTCATATAAGTAATTTCAGAAGGAAAACAAGAACATTTTTAGTCTCCAGAAGCCATTTTTCAATGATTCTCAATGATTTTCCTGAAAATTTCAAATACTTTCAAGAATAAAACCAAAAGTATATAACAATTCAGCGACGACTGGACGTGTTCAACTTTAATCGAACCCGAAAAATGTAAAACAAGGAACAACAATCTTGACCCTTTTTAGAAACACATATCGGCAGAAGATTTAAAAAGATAGTAAACTATGAGCAAACACCCGGGTTGCTCATCATACACAATTATTAGTAGTCATACTAGGTCATATATGATTCCTAGTATTCATACAAAGTCATATATGATTTGTATGATTTCTTAGTAGTCATACAAGGATCATATATGATTTCCTAGAAATCATGCAGGGATCATACAAAAAAATTCAATGCCTAAAAACAGTACATCATTCATTTTTTTTGATGTTGAAAAAATTTCCCGGAAATCATACAAGATCATATATGACACATAATACATTGATTGGTTCCATAAATTCCCGTATAATGTAGTCAGAGGACATAATAAACTATATCGAATTTTCCTTCCACATTTGATTCTTTTTGTGGGCGAAAAAAAAACTTTCCAACTGAAATGTATTCAGAAAACGAATCTGCAACAATTGTTGCGAAAATATTTTTTATAAATGAGCATTTATAGGTATAAACTGGCAGCAGAGAATATCAGAAATTTATTTATGTATTTGGACTTACTGTTTAATTGCGTGCCCCACTTTGCATATGATATTGTACGTTTAGGTCTTTTGGCGGATCACAAAGTGATGCCGGGGAATCACATAAGTGAGTCCTTGCCGAATGAAATTTTTAAAAGGCATAACTGGTTTAAAAGTTCATGAAAAATTGATGTATGATTCTTGGTATTCATACTAGGATCAAATATGATTTCTTTGTAGTCATACAAGGTTCATATATGATTTCCTAGTAGTCATATATGATTTCTTATTAGTCATACAAGGATCGTACTAGGAAATACGTTATGATTTGTATGATACCATATATGATACTTGTATGACTACTAAGAAGTGGTGACCCGGGCAGCACTTCATGGACTAGGTAACCTAGACAACCTAAATTTCAAAGTACGGTAGAAAAAAAGACAGAACAACATTATAATAATATCAGCCATATTAGAAAAGTTGTCCAGTGCAAATTTTGATCAGCAAAGCAGTCAATATCGTCACGAATCATTCTGAATTTAGAGAAAGCTTTCTGGAAACTTTCATCAAGGTCAGCAAAATGTTACAACAGTAACCAAAATTCTATAGCCCAAGGATGAAAATAAAATTGATAAACTAATTTTTAAAGGACATGGAACAATAAATACTGAAAATTTCTTTATTATACAGAGAAAATTAAATTTTGAGAATTTGGGAATTCAGTGAAACTAATGAAATAAATGAATAAAAATAGACGTTTATCTAGTCAGTAGTATTTATTACAAACATGTCACGAATAATACGAATCAAATTTACTTCAATAACTTCTAAATTGGGTTTTATTATTTAGGTTCTTTGATTTAACTTTACGGTTCATATTATTGGCAAAAAACAGTGATTTCCATTTGTGGAATGTAGAGCAGAAATTTGTCAACTAGAAAAATCTATAAACTGTTAAAACACTCACGTGCACATTTTAAAATGCCGAAAGTCTGCAGTGCCAGAATTCGAAATGCCAGAAGTTGCTACTTAGCCAGAAGTTGACTTCCGTTGACTTTCGTCATTTTAAAACGTGCGCGTTTTGTGTTTTAAGCATGGTTAAGTGACTCTGCAGAAGTCACTTCGGAATTCTGACTCAAAATTTTCGGCATAAGTTCTCAGTGACTTCAGGCAGAATCACGTGACCATTACTTATGAGATGATATGCGACCGATTTCTCCTGTTAAGATGCTCAAATAATTAAATGTGGACTCAAAAGACAATTCGCAAGTTAACACTTCTAATAGGATGAAGAGCTCATTTAGGATAAAATAGAACTCATTAGAAAATTTGGTTTTCGGTAAATTAGCTCTGAAATAATTAATTGCGAAATTGGAGAATTTAAAGTTTTTTAAGGCTAATTGAAGATGTTGCCACTGCTAATCCACAAAAGACCCCAAAGTGTACAGCTGGGGTCAGAAGTGCTTGTTCTCCGGAGAAAAGTTAAAAGCTGGGTTCGCTCCATTATAGCCCCCCTCCAGCTTAGTGATCAGATAACCTATAGCTCAGCCTACCCCCTCAATTACGGTAAACATTCCCACAACAATAACAATAGGGGGGGGGGGGGTGGACTGGGGGTAGAAGTTTATAATGGGAAGGAGAGGACCGAAAAAATGCACATCAATTTTGATTTTTTCAAAGTTATAATTTTTATTTCGAGGAAATTTAACCAGAAAACTGTTTAAAATACTTAATTCAATATTTTTTTGGGTAAATGTAAGCAGTTATCGCCCCTTACAAATTTGAATTCTTAAGGAAAAGATATTTTTTGGATTAACTTTCGCTATGGATTTACTCGCTGTCTTTTTTACTGGATTATTCTACTCCCGCACTTTCTCTGCATTTCGGGCACGACCTTCTACCTCTACCACATCAAGTAAACAAACAAGCCGGGCAAGTGATAGGAAAGATCTACTCTCTAAAGCGTTCGCTCTCATTTCTGCTTCTTACGTCATTCTTATTCTTCCTGCCATGATATGCAATTCGATTTCTTACTACTTTTCACAACGACTCACGAATGTCCGACACCTCTATCCGGATTACTATGGTTAGAATATGAGGATCTATTCTGTTTTTCTGTTTTGAACCCCCCCCCCCACACCCCCAAAGCGCTATTTTTCAGATATAACTTTTGCTCGTCATTGGAAACGGTAATTAAAAAGCATGCTCCACAAAAGACCGTCTTCATACGCCATGACAAGCCTAAACTAACGCTACATCAACAATGGATATCAAAAAATACAGTAAAAAAGTTTGCAAAGACATCAAAAAATAAAAACAAAAATGTTTTGAAGCAGGAAAATGAAAAACATCTGCTAGATGTGTTTCAAAACTTAAAAAGTGCAAGAGAAAGGTGGAATTTTATCAACGAAATCAGAAACTGTGAAAAAACACAGACAGAAATACCAAGACTCAAAAACAAATTTGGAACGGTTTTGACCAATGGAAAAGATATTGCCAATCTTCTCAACTATAAATTTTCAGCGTTAGGTGAATATTTTGGTTAAAAAAGAGCAGTATCAATTCTGTAATAATGCGGCACGCCACAGTAACAAATTTATATTCAGGTATACGACAACCAAGGAGATATTTGATATACACAACAATTTAAATGTTAAAAAACCGTTGGGTCCATCACTCATTCCGGCTTGGGCTTTAAAAGATGCAAGAGAACACATAGCTGAACCTCATTGTTTTTTGTTTAACAAATTCTTAACTGAACAACGCTTTCGTGACGACCTTAAGCGTGCCCACGTGTTGCCTCTTTTCAAGAAAGATGATCCTGAAGGTCCAATAAATTATCGACCAATTTCGCTTACTAGAGCTCTAGCTAAAATTTTCGAAATCCTTCTTCGAGATCAAATATTAGCTTATTTAGAGAAGAATAAGTTGCTTGCAACAACACAGTTTGGATACAGAAAGAAAGTGTCAACTATAGATGCTCTTTTATATTGCACTGAAAAAATCAGATATGATCTCAATAAAAAGACGTCGTCACAGGAGCTTTTTTAGACCTATCAAAAGCTTTTAATTCGATATCAGATCCTACTCTTCTGCACAAAACTAAACTTTTTATGTTTTAGTGAACAAGCAAATACAATTCTAAAATCTTATCTAGAAAACCGTGTTCAAAAAGTCAAATTTTTGAAGTATGATCCACATTGGATAACACTTAACTGTGGAGTACTACAAGGTACTGTGCTAGGCCCACAGCTTTTCAACATATATGTAAATGATCTGAAAGATGATACTGTTGTGAATTCTAATATAATCCATTACGCTGATGATACTTTTATCTTTTGCAGTGGAAAAACAGAACAATTTCTGAATCAAAGTTACATCTTGAAATAAGTATTGCTAAACTCATTCTCTTTTTCAGGAAAAATGAGTTAAATGTAAATGAAAGCAAAACCGAATTCATTATTTTTGGAGTTCTCGAGAAAAAAGTTGTGAAATACTTGGGAGTTCATATTGACTGTAATCTTTCTTTCGATGAAAAAATAAAAAATGTACTAAGAAAAATGGCGGTTGGCATAAAGGTCATTTACTCCATCAAAAATATGTTTCCAGAAAAAACTAGATCTGTTCTACTGAACGCACTTGTTTTAAGTTATCTGCATTACCCAATTGTTCTGTTCACAAGCCTTAAAAAATCACTTCGAGTTACTCTAAACAAACAACTGAACTGGGGATCAAAGGCATGTTTCAATAGAACCAAATTTGACAGGACCACTGATCTCAAGATCAAACACAAAATCTTACTAGTAGAATACCTCATAAAGTATCGGGATATTATATATTTTATAAAGCTTCTAAAAACAGATCTACCAGCCTTCGATGAACTCAAGTTAGCCACCCTACGTGCTAAAATGAATGACCGTACAAAAAAGCTGTCATTGGGAGCCAATCAAAAAAAATATATTGCAAAACTGCTTTTCAAAAAAAGCAATCTATATTTTTGCGGCACCTATATTTTCTGGTGCCGCGAAATTAGTTTCAGCGCGACAATCGCAAACGTTTTGCTTTACTTTGTGGAATAGATATGCCGCGATTCCTCAAGCGTGTTCAAGGCAGATTATAGACTGGAACCTTCTAACTATCATTTTCATAGTTCGGATAGCACTTACCATTTACCTCAGGAGTTTAATCAATTTTTCTCATTCAAGTACGAGCCTCTTTGACTTATACAAATCCAATCGTCAGACGTACAAGAGGCAAAAAAACCCCACAAGAACTCGAACTTGTTATACGCCATTCTGAGAGAGTAACACAACCTCCCGGTTCGTGCTTTGTTCGGCCTACGATCTACACAGGTCAAGTTGGCTTAAGAGTGTATCACATTGGGTTTGAGGTACACGGAACAGCAACATAGGACTCTAGATGTGAAGTGGACATTGAACCAGCCGCAATCAACACATGTGCAACAAATGAACCCACCTTTGAATCGAACCCAACAACAGATGACGAAATGCTTTTTGACACAACAAAATCTTCACGGAACGCCGGAAAACGTTGACGCGCGAAACTGTAAGACTAGTCCGGTTTAAATTTTTTCCATTCAACAATTTCTATTTCATGCAGTAAATTTTATACTTTGTTGTAGATTTATTATCCTTAGCCGGTAAATCTGGTAACCCCCTTAAATTTCTTATTGAAAAACATTGACTTTGACAATTTTCAATATCTACAATTAATAAAATTGCGGTGTTTTTTGCTGTTCTTGGCATAAAAGCGAAGCAAAAAAGTTTGAAAAAAATTGATCAATCGTGAATAAGTTTTTTAAGCCATTGATAGAAAAGAAAGGTTAATAATCCTGGATGCAATAATTGCATAAATTGTCAGTTTAAAAAAAGAATAAGCTGGTCAAGTGTTTCAAATTTGGAAAAAAACTCAGTATTGAGAATTTAAGATTTCCGTATTGAAAAACGCGGACACGTTAATTTGAGATTTCCGTATTGAAAATAGCGGCGTTCTTAAGATTTCTGTATTGAAAATCGCGGAATTCTTACTTTAAGAATCTTGTTTTGAAATATTGAGCATTTAACATCAAAGTTTGGAGTTTGAGCAAAGCTCAAATCAAATATGTTGTGAAAAAAGTATATGGTTTTTCTTTTAGCTGCCAGCTCACTGCATCACGCCATAAAAACTTTGGCTCAAGCGTTACAAGAGCATCATAAAAAAGGGATTTATGCATTACCGGGTCTGAATTTTGATCGCATCGCTTTGAAATTCCAAAAAACTGCACAATTTCAATTGTATCTTTTCTTTCGCGATAAAAAGAAGCTGGTTTTATGGCATGATGTGGTGAACAATTCATTGTCGCCTCATCGCAGCAATAATATTCAGCCTTTAACACCATCGCAGTTGATTGCAGTGCTTGAAAGTTATCAGGAGTGTATAGAAGCTATAGTGTTTTGCCCCAGAGAGGGAACTCCTGAAATTTACAATCAGCTCAAGCGTAGTACTCTAGTTACCATCCACATAGTGAAAGATACTGTTTCTAGACGTAAACAGAAAGATCCTAGTTTACTCAAAGAGTATAGAGCGTTACATCAGAAGCCCGGGCTTGAATTGAAAACACCCACTTTTGTGTTAGCCAATAAGAACAACCTCCGGTCCTTGGTAGCACGCTCCCGATCGTTAAAAATTTCTAAGCGCCGTCGTAAAACGCTTCGCATCTGTCATGCGTTTGAGGAGGCGGAATTTTGATAACTTGAATGTTTCTTAGTCTTGCGTGGTTGTTGGGGACCACTAGCAGACTGCCGGTGTGACTTAGTTCACTCATGAGTTACGGATTAGTTTGTGGTTGGTTCTCTCAAATAGAGTTTTACTGAAAACTTTGCTCTCCACATTTTTTGAGTTATTCTCTACCGTCTGTTTTCCGTTTTCGCCTTTTCTTTCCGTTTCGCCGTTTTTCTATCGATTCCTCTCGAGTTTTTGCTGTAGTAAAATTTTTTCTGCTAGTATGCTGGTTGGTTGTTTAGTCTCGTTTCTTGCTAGGGTTTCTTACTAAGTTCATTCTGGAGTTACGGCTGGTTTGTTTCTTGAATTTCACCACAATTGTTTGCTAGCAAATTGTTCTAGCTTGATTAATTTTGGTAGTATGCACTTTTGTTGTCTGAGTACGGTGGTTTGCTAAGGTGTGAATTAGGTTTGTGCTGTAGTAACGGCTCGTAAATTTACTGGCCTTTCCGACTTTTGGTTCCACTACTTCGTTGCCGTAAATTGTTTTGATGTTCGTAGATAAAGCCCCAAAATGACTTGTGCTAGTTTGCATGGCAGTAGCATCTCTCCTACTTTCTAGTGTGTGACTTAAGTTTGTGCAGGAGTTACGGCTAGTTTTTTAGTTGAGTTTGTTGCTGTGGTCTAGTAGCATTGTTTCTCTCGCCTCCTCGCTCGTGGTTTACCGTCTTCCTCCACTGCTAACCCGGATTTCTGTCCAGTCGCGCGGTACCCGCTCGACGTTTCCGTCCCGTCCATACCGTTTTCCGATTCATCGCTCGCTGTCCGCCCGAGGTTCCCCCCCCCCAACCGTGTCATTTTTTTTGCTTCGTTGAGCGCTGTTCGCCCGGCTTTACCGTTCGTCCGCCCAGTTTTCTGTTGCGTCATGCGTTACTCGTTCGACGTCTCTTCCCGTCCGTCCCGTCTCCCGTTCTGTCCCGTATTGCGCTCTTTGCGCTCACCGCTCTCCCCTTCCTTCACCGGGTACTACTGTACTCGTCGAATAACTTTACTCTTTGGCGGCTTGGTAGGCAAACCGTCATACTAGGGTTCGAACCGTCATACTAGGGTTTAACCAATTTATATTGTGTATGTATGTGTGTACTTTTGTAACAGTACGAAATTAAACCTTTGGTTCGTGTTTTGATATGATCATGGCAACATTGCAGGACGAATTCAACAAACTTTATGGTGCGAGAGCAAATTAAAGGCGATAATTAATAACATCGATGGTGAACTTAACAATGCTGTGGATAAGCAAGTCAGGAAAGTTAAGATCGAACGTCTGATCGTGAAGTGCAAAGATGCTTTTACTAGAGTAGTTGAAAAGAATGAAGAGCTCTTTGGTCTGGCACAAAAGACTGAAGATCTAAATGCTGCCTGTAAGAACCTTGAAAAAAAGGTTGAAGACTGTAACTAAGAAAACTGACGAGTTCATTGCTGCTGTTCGAGGGTACATCAATTCGGTCCACGACAAAAAGACAGCACAACAGTTTACCTCTCACCATTCAAAATCAGGTTCCCATATGAGTTCCTCAAAAGATCAAGTAAGCGTCAACGAGACTTAGAAATATCAAATCTTAAAAGGGAGGAACTTGAGAAACAACATGAGGCAAAGCTGAGCATTTCTAGACAGCGTCTTAAAATTGAAAACCAAATAAAATTGCAAGAATTGGAAATTGAACAGCTTTAGGAGGAACATCGCAAGCAAGTAGCTGATTCAGCCCTTCAGGAAATTGAGTTGATGACAAAATCATCAGCAGACGGGTCTGGTATTGGCAAATTGAGCGAGCTCTTTAAGGAAAAAATTTCAATCAAGAACAAGAAACTTGTTCAAGATTGTGTCAATTCGTCACCGGCCGGGAACATGGCAGATGTTGCAAATGAACCGAGTTTGCACTTTTCTGGTTCCATCGCTCAATCCAGCCAAGCAATTGTTCCACGTCTTTCTTCAACTCAACTTCTAAACTCACACTCTAATCTCAAAACACATGGTCAAGTTGAGGCTAACATCATTTTCCCTGTCCATGAGCCACAAGAAACGAGTAGTAGAACTGATGTAACCAATGATGCACATGTTGCAAACAACATCATGAAAGAGCAGCAACAGCCTCAATATACGCCTCCATCGCCACCAATAAAATTTGGTATGCCAACTCAAATAAACGCCCCAAACACGGCCCGACAACTGTCTCAAGCAGCAATGCACTTCAATGGTTTCCAGTTAGACCAGCAATTGCCTCGTAGGTCGAGCATCTCGGGACAGTTGAACTTAATCAGCACTCCTCGTTCACCACTTTTAAATGCACACGCTAATGATCCGCTAGCACCTAATCCGCCACAAGCACACATAAGTGTACCTGCCCTCCAATCCCCCGTTTTGAACCCCGTACCACCGCATTTCCCGTTAATCCCACCAGCATTCCGTTTTGCTCCTCCGCCGCCACAAGCACTGCCACTACACGCCTATAACCCCGTGGCGAATAATGTCAATCTGTTACCCCTCTCTCCGCCTGCACAATTCATTTCATCCGCAAAGGTTTTTTTAATACAATTAATTAATCCACCACCCCAACAAAAGAAGTGTCAGCCCAAACTTTTTGTCCCCATAACCCACGCAGCTCTTGCTCCCCGGATCCAAACGTGTCGCGTTTTCCCACAGCAGTCCCATCCTTTGCATTACCACTTGTAGGTACATCTGTAAACTTAAACTCCGTACAAACGGCACTGTTAAGCAACCCTCATGTCCCTTTATCGCTCCGCTCCTCTTTTCATGAACAAGCAGGAACAAGGTCCTAAAATCACGTAACGTCAGACTTCATCCAACCGAATCCATTTTTTTCTTCCACAGGTACCGCCCCTACCTTTGTTACTCCGATCATTCCGCCAACGTATGGAGCTACCGTTCCCATCCCGTTTTTTTGGGGTGGCCCGCCGCATCCCACACCTTAGGCTCCTTCTTTGGACTCCGCGGATTTGAGGAAGCAGTTGGCGGACGCAATCACTTGTAAGAAGATCGATCCATTGCCCGGGTGAAAGTTGTCAGAGTACAATGGTGATCCCCTTCAGTGGCATGAATGGTTCGGACATTTTGAAAGCGCCACAGACTCACAGTCCTTGACTGATGATGTCAAGTTAACGTACTTAAAAACTCTTGTAACTGGGAACGCTAAAACCGCCATCGCTGAGTTCGCATACTGTGCATTAATGTATATGGACGCACTTAAGACATTCGAACGTAAATTTGGCCAACCCCAGGCAGTAGTCAGTCCACACTATGACAAACTCAGCTCTTTCCTCCACTAAAGATGCACAATAGTGACAACACCATAAACTATTCTGCAAAAATTTCAAGTTTTGTTAAGGTCCTTAAATCACTTTCATATGACTGAGACCTTAAGAGCGCCGCAATTCTTAACACGGCTGTGCAAAAGCTGCCGCCCAATCTGAAAGAGTCTTGGTCACTCTTCATAGTGAAGAAACTCTTTTACTTCAACGATTGGTTGAAGGAGAAGCCCGAAGCACATGACCTAGTGAATCAAACTTCATCAAAAGCAAGAACTGAGGATATCACCTACTCTATTCAACCATTAGTAGTCAGGACCAAAGTCGCCTCAAGAACTCTTGCTGCTAATACGCAAACTAAGGACACTCAGAGACCAGCCTCAACATCAGCAACGCATCCAATCTCTCGCTGCATTGTGTGTAAAGGTAACCACCGCATCTGGTAGTGTCAAGTATTCAAAGAAAAGTCTCCCACTCAGCGAGCAAAGGTAGTGGCGGAAGCAAATCTGTGCTTCTCATTTTTGAGAGAAATGCCTGTGTTCAATCATTGCCCATATCTTAGAAATGCAGGAAGGACGGTTGCAACAGCTCCCATAATACACTATTTCATGGAAATGAGAGGGTTTATCCGTCAAAATCTTCAGTCAACAACAATAATAATTTCAATGCTGGCGCAAGTTAAATTAAATCTTCTAGTGCCCAATCATAGGAGTAATACCACTTCTTTGTCATGGGTGAGTAATGTGAGAGGCCACTTTCAGACGACTGAATTACAGTTGACGAGCTCTTCCGGTAAAGATACCACGACTTTAGTTTTGTGCAAAACCACTTGCAGTAACTCTTGCGTGTCCAATGATCTTGCAAATAGACTTGGTTTCCACGGAACAGCCTTGAACCTAACAGTCAAGGGTATGAATACCGAGCAGGTTGTAGACACTAATCTAGTTGAATTGACTATAACACCACGTGTTAACCAACCATTTGAACCACTTAAAGTCAGTCCTTACGTGAAAGAAGATTTTAACGTAGGCGCCGATGTGATCAGCATTAGAGCACTTCAGGAAATATACCCGCATATATAATTCGTAGACACGGTTACATATTGCTAAGGAAACATCAAAATGATACTTGGACAGGATGTGTATCATGTCATCCGCCCGTTTGATTTATTTGCTGCCGGCGAGAAGTGCTCGCTCTTCGTTGTTCGCTTGCCCATAGGTTGGGTTCTAAGTGGCTCTCTACTGTCGTCTTCATGTTTAGTTTCGACTTGTTTTCAAGCAATCATGGAGCAGGATTTTGAACTCGCTAGTCAGGTAAAATCTTGGTACGACATGCAGTTGTAGGGCGCACTTAAGCGGACCCACGATCCGCCGCGGATGCACGTGCGCTTGATGTTCTTGAAAACACAACAGTGCATAATGGAAAAAGTTACAATGTCGAAATGTTATTGGCCAAAGAAAACATCGAACTGCCCAACAAATATTTATCAGTGCTGTTTTAACTAAAATCTTTGAAAAAATGGTTCACGAAAGACCAGATTTTAGGGGAAAAGTTTTCGATTACCATCAAAGAGGATTTAGACAAGGGCTACGTAGTAAGTGTCAGAGTTGCTCATAGGGCGAAAAGTCGCTCGGAACGAAAGTGGTACCTACCACACCATCCGGTTGTTAATTCGAAGAAACCAGGCAATGTTCGTAGAGTACTAAACAGAACAGCCAAATTCCATGGCGCATCTCTTAATAAGATATTACTCACCGGACCTGACTTACTACAAAACCTAATTTATGTACTTCTACGGTTCAGACAACATCCGCTTGCCATATCCGCCGACATCGAGGGGAGGTTCTTCCAAGTTGGAGTGTTACCATGCGATCAGCCATCATTCCGCTTTTTGTGGCGGGAGGACCCCACATCAAATATTCTGGTACACTAGTATTCGCGCCACATCTTTGGGACAAAAGATTCGCCCTCCTGCGCCAACTAGGCACTTCAACGTGCGGCAAGTGGTAATGCTAAGGAGTACCCAGAAGCTGCGAAAGCCGTTCTTGAGAACTTCTACTTGGACGATTACTTAGACTCAGTGGAATCCCCCGAGAGGGCCCACATTGGGTTGAAGAAATTGGTACATGTTCTCAACCCAGGTGGGTTCAAGCTTACTGAGTTTGTAAGCTATGTACCAGATCTGGCTGACCAAATTGACGGGTCTGCTCAATCCACTGAACCGAAAGTCATCGCTTCATCCAAGGACAAATCAATGCACGTGCTTGGGCTCAAGTGCGATCGCAACAACGATACTCTGGTTGTGAGCAGGGGTACTAACGACACCATCATGAAAAATTTAAAACAGCGCTTGGTCTTAAATCTTGTGTCAAAGATCTATGACCCTATTGGTCTTGTCGCACCGTTGACTGTTGGTGCTCAGTTATTCTTGAAAGACAATTGGCGTGTCAATGGACAAAGTTGGGATGACGAGTTACCCAAAGACATAGTTAACAGACTCCTTGCCTGATGTGTCGAACTGCCGCAGTTAGCAAACATCACTACACCAAGAAGTTACTTTTCAGGAACCTTCCAACATCTTGAACTCCATATGTTTGGTGATAGCTCATAAGATGTCTTCAGTGCAGTAGATTTTCTTAGGGCTCAGGTAACTTGCACATCCGGGGAGATTGTAACAGAGCTGGCAAGGCCCGTGATACACCAATGAAGGTAATGACATTTTCCAAGTTGGAATAACAAGCCGCTCTCCTCGCTGCCCGCTCAAAAAGGGAAATCTGTCGAGCATTTACGGTTAAAGATTAAACTGTCGATAAAGTTTTTATGTGGACAGATAGTACCATCGTCTTGCAGTGGATAAATTCAACAAGCAAACACCCCATCTTCATTGCAAATCGTGTTAGTGAAATTCTGGTGAACAACAGCGTTGACCAACGGAACCACGCCACTAATTGTGATAATCCGGCAGATGCTGGCACGCGTGGAATCTCCGCTAATGTTTTGCATTTCAATAGCTGGGTGAGGGGTCTTGACTTTTGATGAACTGAGCAATTTCCTTTCGTACCAAATACTGACGTCGTTGACAACATCAAGCTCGGCGTTGTCACCAAGGAACAAAATGATGTTTCCATCTCATCTTTAGCCGCATCCGTAACCAAGCTCTTTCAGAATAAATCATTAGTCTAATCCTTTTTTGATAAGTTCAGTTTTTATCAAAAACTACTTCGTGTCACCGGTGAGTAATGTGAAAGGCCACTTTCAGATGACTGAATTACAAGTGACGAGCTCTTCCGGTAAAGATACCACGGCTTTAGTTTTGTGGGAAACCACTAGCAGTAACTCTTGGGTGTCCAATGATCTTGCAAATAGACTTGGTTTCTACGGAACAGCATTGAAACTAACAATCAAGGGTATGAATACCGAGGAGGTTGTAGACACTAAACTAGTTGAATTGACTGTAACACCACCTGTTAGCCAACCATTTGAACCATTTAAAGTCAGTCCTTACGTAAAGGAAGATTTAAACGTAGGCGCTGATGTGATCAGCTTTTGAGCACTTCAAGAAACTTACCCGCACCTATAATTTGTAGACACGGTTACATATTGCTATGGAAACATCGAAATGATACTTGGACAGGATGTGAATCATGTCATCCGCCCGTTAGAGTTATTCGTTGCCGACGAGAAGTGCTTGCCGTTCGCTGTTCGCTTGCCCATAGGTTGGGTTCTAAGTGGCTCTCTACTGTCGTCTTCAGGATTAGTTTCGACTTGTTTTCAAGCAATTATGGACCAGGATTTTGAACTCGCTAGTCAGGTAAAATCTTGGTACGACATGCAGTTGTACGGCGCACTTAAACAAGTAGACCCTCGATCCGCCGCGGATGCACGTGCGCTCGATATTCTTGAAAACACAACAGTGCATAATGGAAAAAGTTAAATTGTCGGAATGCTATGGGTTGAAGATAACATCGAAGTGCCCAACAATTATTTCTCAGCGCTGGTTTAATTAAAATCATTGAAAAAATGGTTAACGAAAGACCAGATTTTAAGGGAAAAGAAATCGAATACCATCAAAGAGGATTTAGACAAGTGCTACCTAGTAAGTGTCAGAGTTGCTCATAAGGAGAGAAGTCAGAAACCATCCCGTTGTTAATCCGAAGAAACCAGACAAGGTTCGTAGGGTACTAAAAAGAGCAGTCAAATTCCACGGCGCATCTCTTAATAAGACATTACTCACCGGACCTGACTTACTACAAAACCTAATTTATGTACTTCTACGGTTCAGACAACATCCGCTTGCCATATCCGTCGACATCGAGGGGAGGTTCTTCCAAGTTGGTGCGTTACCATGTGATCTGCCATCATTCTGCTTTTTGTGGCGGGAGGACCCCATATCAAATGTTCTGGTACACTAGTGTACGCGCCACATCTTTGGGACAAAAGATTCGCCCTCCTGCGCCAACTAGGCACTTCAGCGTGCGGCAAGTGGTAATGCTAAGGAGTACCCAGAAGCTGCGAAAGCCGTTCTTGAGAACTTCTACTTGGACGATTACTTAGACTCAGTGGAATCCCCCGAGAGGGCCCACATTGGGTTGAAGAAATTGGTACATGTTCTCAACCCAGGTGGGTTCAAGCTTACTGAGTTTGTAAGCTATGTACCAGATCTGGCTGACCAAATTGACGGGTCTGCTCAATCCACTGAACCGAAAGTCATCGCTTCATCCAAGGACAAATCAATGCACGTGCTTGGGCTTAAGTGCGATCGCAACAACGATACTCTGGTTGTGAGCAGGGGTACTAACGACACCATCATGAAAAATTTAAGACAGCGCTTGGTCTTAAATCTTGTGTCAAAGATCTATGACCCAATTGGTCTTGTCGCACCGTTGACTGTTGTGTTCGGTTACTCTTGAAAGACAATTGGCGCGTCAATGGACAAAGTTGGGTTGACGAGTAACCCAAAGATGTAGTCGACAGACTCCTTGTCTGGTGTGTCGAACTGCCGCAGTTAGCAAACATCACTACACCAAGAAGTTACCTTTCAGGAACCTTCCAACATCTTGAACTCCATATGTTTGGTGATAGCTCATAAGATGTCTTCAGTGCAGTAGATTTTCTTAGGGCTCAGGTAACTTGCACATCCGGGGAGATTGTAACAGAGCTGGCAAGGCCCGTGATACACCAATGAAGGTAATGACATTTTCCAAGTTGGAATAACAAGCCGCTCTCCTCGCTGCCCGCTCAAAAAGGGAAATCTGTCGAGCATTTACGGTTAAAGATTAAACTGTCGATAAAGTATTTATGTGGACAGATAGTACCATCGTCTTGCAATGGATAAACTCGACAAACCAACACCAGATCTTCATTGCAAATCGTGTTAGTGAAATGCTGGTCAACAACAGCGTTGACCAATGGAACCACGCCACTACTTGTGATAATTCGGCAGATGCTGGCATCCGTGGAATGCCCGCTGATGTTTTGCATTTCAATAGCTGAGTGAGGATTCTTGACTTTTGAAGAACTAAGAAATTTCCTTTCGTACCAAATACTGACGTCGTTGACAACATCAAGCTCGGCGTTGTCACCAAGGAACAAAAAGATGTTTCCATCTCATCTTTAGCCGCATCCGTATTCAAGCCCCTTCAGGAACAAATCATTTGTCTATTCCTTTTTAATAAGTTCAGTTCTTATCAAAAACTACTTCCTGTCAGCGCATATATGCTCCGTTTTTTACCATCTCATGAAAGTTACCGTATCGTAGACGTCAGCATAGCGGACCCTGTTGAGCTTGACGAAGCCGAGCGTCATATCCAGTACGTGGTTCATGGAGAGTCCTATAATACCGAGAAAGAAGGGATTTTCTTGACAACAAATTCGTTAGGAGGAGCAACCGCATTGCTCAGTTTACTCCGTTTTTGGGCCTCATGGCCTCATCCGTTCTTTTGGTCAACTCCGGCGGCTAGTGGAAATTGACTTTAACCCTCAGCACCCTATCGTACTGGATGCTTGTCATACTCTTGTTAAACTGTTTCTGCGGCATACTCATCTGAAGAACCATCATCAGGGCATCGATTACTTACAGTCAAAGATACAGGAACGTAATGCCATCCTTAAATTACGTTCCACACTGCGTTCTAACAAACAAAACTGCCTCTTGTGTAGAAAAATCGGTGCAGCAACCATTCATTCGATCTTAGCAGAACTCCCAAAGGAGAGACTCGCATACCAGTCTCCCCCCTTTACCAACACCGATGTTGACTACTTCGGCCTATTCTACGTCACCGTTCGTCGGACTCCCGATAAGAGGTGGGGTTTTCTCTTCACTTGTCGGACTATTCTTGCTGTCCATGTTGAAGTCGTTCGGTCTGTGGACAATAGTTCCAGTGTAATGGAAGAGGATTGGTTCGTCTCCCGTCGTGTTACGCCCACTATCATTTGGTCCGCACGAACTTTATCGGAGCGGAGAAAGAGCTCCGTGAATGTATCGAAAAATAGAAAACGATTAACATCGCCGCCGAATTTGCACATAAGGGCATAAAGGGGAGGTTAAATCCTTCCATTGCGCCGCACCAACGTGGTGTCTGGGAGCGGTTGGTCCGCAGCTTTAAGAGATAACTTTATACCATCCATGGTATGCGTCGCCTCACAGATGAGGCGTTGAAGACCATTTGAGCACACACTAAACTCACGTCCCTTAACACCCGTAAGCGCCGACCCTTCCAACTTAGGCGCAATAACACATAGACATTTTCTACTTGGTAACCAAGAAAGAGGAATTCCGTCCGTCGTTGGCATTGACGAGTTCAATCATCGTAAGCGGTACGCTCGTGCGCAGTCTTACGCCAATGCAATTTGGGCACCTTGGCTCAAGGAGTACATACCCGCTCTGAACCGTAGATCTATTTGGCAGACGCCTGCTGAGCAGCACTTCAAGCTCGGTGATTTAGTTTGGATCGTTGAAGAAAACAACCCTAGGGTTACTATCCAACTGCTCGGATTGAAGAACTCCGATACGGCTCCGACAGCTTCGCTCGCTCCGCCGTTCTACGCACGTCGTCCGGCTCGCTCGTCCGCCCAATCGTTAAGCTTGTACAAATCCTCCCAACATCTTCTTCCTGCCAAGGATGTTACCAAGTAAATAGCAAATTGAGCAACGCTCTATTTAATGAGATGAACATTCTACTCAGCGAGAAAGTTTTATTACGTAGTTTTCTAACCCTGTAAGCCTTATATCCGTTCTTTGGCATAGAAAGCTCAGAAATAGTTCGTTTAACATAATTTTCGTTGAACCTACTAATATACTAAATCGATTGCGCTCACTTTAGGCTTAATAATTTTATATGTTACTAGATCTGCCGGTTTGATGCACTTTTGCCTTGATTCGTTTAAATACAGTTGTGCTTCGCCAGATGTCTTTATCGAAATTATGATGAATTAAACAATGTTCCGATAGAGTGTTCTATCACCTATCCTCTAGGAACTGAAAAAATTATCGGAATCCTAAATTCTCCAGTCTTTACAATTTTCTCCAGTCAACAAGGCCAGAGATTGAAGGTAAAGATGCATAATATTGCATAATGGTTTACTATGTAGTGATGAGGCACTGCGGGGCACAAACGGAGAAAAAGAAACAAGAACACTGTGACCCAAACTACTTCCATGACTCCATGTAACAGGTACAATCTCATGCGATGAATATATAGCAGAGATTTGAAAGAAGGTGTTTCCTATTCCGTACTTGTCCTTTTTCACAGTAATCTCGCTGCGTACACCCACCCCATCATCAAAATCAGACTGAAATGTGGCCTTTAATAGGTCACTGTTACGCCAAAGTAGCGTCCAGGAATAATTGCATCCTTCCCTGTACAACAATATTGAAATTAGTCTGATCAGAAGTGATTTTGAGCGCACAATCGTCTGGACAATGGTCTGATTTTGGTTTGATCAGAGGTCCTTTCCGTCTGGATAGGTCTGATCAGAGAGCGTTTCGAGCGCACTTTAGTCTGATCAGAGGATACTTTGGTCTGGGATGGTATGATCAGAGGTCACTTCCGGATGGGTAGAATCACTTCAACTCAACCTGGGTAGATTCAATCTCATTTCTAAACAATGACAATGTAACCTATTTGTAAACAAAGATTTAAAGAATTGAAACTAACAAAATATCTCGGCCCAATCAGAACATTAAAAAAATGTTTCTTTTTCAACACAAATGATCTCAAAATAAATAAAGACATTAGGTACAAAATACAGCCCGGAAAAAGATTTTTTAATCAAAAAATGTGCAACACTTTTTTCATTATTGAGTGTTTTATCTTTTACTATTGAGACCAAATAAGGCAAATCGAAAACCACCCAGGTATATATTGAAAGCAAGTTGTGTCAAGTGGTTGCAAAGGTTAGATACAAAATGAACTTTGTGCAATCTATGCATTATGCGAGAAACAATGACACCATTTATTTATTAGAATAACTGAAGGAAAACAACAAAACTGACCATCAATCCATATCAAGCCGCATGTTGCTTTCTCGAAAACCAGAAATTTGTTCTGAAATTGCCCTAATTACAATTTTTAAGCATTTTGAAGATAACATTGGTTACTGTACTTTGGTTTCAGATATCAAATACCACGACCATTCACCTGATGTCAGATTTATACGCAATGATCCGAAGAAAGAGTACATAATGGCTTTCGTGGATAGTGAAAGAATCGATATTTTTTCCGATGTACTGAACTTCATTTCGACATTGTTTCATATCGTGAACAACGTCATACTGCTTGTTGTTGTTGTCCACTACAAGAATGCCGCAATCAAAATATTCAGAAAGCTTTTCCGACTGTAAATTTTATAAAATCAAAAGTTTTGGAGAGGTTTTAAATTAGTGAAATCTTGTTTTCAAAACAATCATTATTTTAATTATTATTATTATTATTATTATTACCATTATTATTGTTCCAACCCACTTTAGTGTGGGGGAAACTTTATACTACACTGTTTTTTTAATCTTCATTCAATTTTCGCCCATCGATATCATTCTTCATAGCCGTGCGTTTTGAGTGGCATAACCAGAAAGCTTTTAGAAATTCAAATTGAAAAGCTTTTTTGCGTTTCGCTATTTCCGAGGAGTTAGCCTAACACATCCGTTGTAGTGTTCAGGTTTTTCGTAAATTTTGCTAAAATAGATATATTTGGTAACAGTATTGGTTGTTAACATTGGTTTTACGTATAAAGATGGAAGATAGTTAATGAATTGTTTGAACGGACATTTTTGGAAAAATTTTGAGCTAAATTTGTTGAAAAATTTCCGCTTTCTGTCCCTTTTCCACAAAAAATTGAATAAGATAAAAACTGCTGACCATTTCTTCCTTTACTAACACATTATTTCATTTTATCTCCGATTCCTCGTAAAGTTTTCTGGAAATAATAATTGGCCGTCTTCGCTAAATTGAACCGATATTTTTTAAAAAGCCATTTTTGATATATTAAGATGTTCTTCTGTCAAAAAACTATTATGCAATATTTAGCAAAAACTACTATGCAATAGGTTATTGCTATGTTATTTAACAACCTCTGCGCAGTTGTTTTAAGTTCAGTTTGGTCTCATCGTTGAATTTTACGATGAAAATGTATTCGGATTTCATATTGGGTCTGTCCTTTTAAAATCTTTTTTTTCTCACGTTTTTTCATCCCCATCGCAAAACCTTCATTGATTCTCTATGCAGACTTTCAATTCGTAACAATTCTTTTTAGGTTCATGGAATACTTTTCTTTTTTATGATTAAAACTCGTGGTTATTATAGCTGCTTCAAATTGTTTTTGATAAATAAAAAAAAATTTGAAATTTGCCAACATTTGATGTTAATTTATAGTCTTTAGATCAAGTTCAACAAACGAAATGCCTAATTGTGTATCGAGGGAGCTATTAATAAAACTATCTGATGTTTTCAGTCAATATATAGTACATAATGTTTTTTTTGGTAATATAAATCGATTGGTACCTAAAATTCATCCTTCAATTTTGGTATTTTGACATCGAGGTCAAAGCAGCTATTTCATTAACATTTTGTTCCTTTTTGGTTTCAATGAAGAAGCGTCAAGAGCAAGACAAACTTTGGTCTAGTTGTGAAAAAATAAGAGATCATAAATTATTCGGATTGTAACGGGGCCCTGGTTTTTTTTTGAAATACATTCGCCGCTTTCTTGATTTTAATTACTTACAAAGCAGAATGATTCCCAATCAAAATTCTATTGTTGAAAAGTCAAAATTACGTTCGTATAGAGGCCAGTAAAGATACGTAATACGTTCAACAAAAATTTTAAGTTCTGCCTGTATTCAGCGTCAATGTGTAGAAAAACTAAAACTACTGACCATTTTTAGTTGAAAACTTACGATTTTTATGTCATACGGTTTCAACAACTTTTTTCTACAAAACTAAAGATTTTTTGAGATTTGCCACTATAAATCATATTTTTGTAAACTTTTAGCGTGGTCTTTTTAATAGAAAAGGTCAAAATTTTTTGCAATAGTAGCAAGTTTTGCACTTTAGTAACAAGTTGTATATTACATTAAAGCAAATGAAGAAATAACGCAAAATTGATTAATTTCAATTTTTTCGCTTAATAGTTTAAGAGATTTTGGTCTTATGGTCTGCGACACGGTTTCTTCTCAATATTGAAAAGGTTTTCTCATTTTTGCCTGTCTTTTTTCTTTTTGTAGTCCTGCGACGTTCTGGACTATGACAGTCTCAATGGTTCTGTGTGAATGTAAAAATGAAGCCATTGAAAGACTTCACTTGATAGCTAAATGCTTTCAAGTCTTTGAATTTAATTGTTTTCAAAAAATGTAAACGTAATTTTTAACAATGAACTTTCAAGCTTTTGATTTCTGTCTACTTGCTAGTTTTTCTCACAGACGACGAGGTCCCAATTTTTTTCGGTGCAATACAGCTCATCTGTTTGTTTCATTTATATCTTAGGCTGTTTTGACTTTTTCAACAAGTTTCTCCAAAAAACGAAACAAATTTTAAATTTGGTCGAAAGTAAAGTTTGCGTTTTTTTTAATCGCGGTTCGTTTTGTTTTTGAAACCTGCTAAGGGCAGTTTACATCAGTGGATCTGATGAGTCGTTGTCATTTATCTAGTGGTTAGAGCTCGAAGCGAGTTTCTTACTAGTTAAACCACTTGTTTTTGAACATGGTTGATTTTTTTAAGAATTGTTTTCTATTTCTTTTTCTTTTGGCGGACAATTAAGTCGAAAATGTGCTTGAGTCGCAAAAAACATTTTGTGCAAACGCACCTCACTGAGTCTCCTAGTTTTGATTACTATTTTTATTATTGTTATTATTATTATTATTATTATTATTATTATTATTATTATTATTGTTATTATCATTGTTATTATTATTATTATTATTATTATTATTATTATTATTATTATTATTATTATTATTATTATTATTATTATTACTATTATTATTATTATTATTATTATTATTATTATTAATATTATTATCATTATTATTATTATTATTGTTATTATTATTTTATCTTTATTATTATTATTAATTTTATTATTATTGTTATTATTATTATTAATATTAATATTGCTATCATTAATATTATTATTAAAATTATTATTATTATCATTAATATTATTATTATTAGTTTTATTAAGATTCTTATTATTATTATTATTATTATTATTATTAATATTATTTTTATTATTGTTATTAATTTTATTATTATTAGTATTATTATTATTATTATTATTATTATTATTATTATTATTATTATTATTATTATTATTATTATTATTATTATTAGTAGTATTATTATTATTTTTATTATTATTATAATATTTATTATGATTACTATTATTATTTTTCTGCTTATTATTATTATTATTATTATTATTATTATTATTATTATTATTATTATTATTATTATTATGTTTATTGTTATTATTGTTTTTGTTGTTGTTGTTATTATTATTATTATTATTATTATTATTTTTATTATTAGTATTATTATTATTAGTATTATTTTTATTATTATTAGTTTTATTATTATTATTATTATTATTATTATTATTAAGATTATTATTATTATTATTAATATTATTATTATTATTTTTTTATCATTATTATTATTATTATTATTTTTATTATTATTATTATTATTTTTATTATTATTATTAGTTTTATTATTTTAATTATTATTATTATTTTTATTTTTTATTGTTTTTTTCATCGCTATTGTGGTACTCGTATCCTTCGCATAAATATTCTTTTTTAATTCAAAAAAAGTTTCTTAACGCACAACTTAAATTTACGTTCTCAAAGGCAGACTGCGATTGATCATTTCATTGCCTGTCTATCAGTTCGTAAGTACCTGATATTTTGGTTCTGTATGAACAATCGGGCGGCAATTGCAACGGTAACAAAACATGATGACATACCTACTGCTTATGATAGTATTAATTCACTGCATCAATGAGTAAGGAGTTTGAAGGATACTTGGTTACCAATTACCACATTTCCACTCAGAGATAACAAAGTTCTATAAGTTTGTTTAAAGTTCGTAATGATCTAGCTCGCTCTCTCTCTCTTCATTGGCCTGTTCGAATGGCGGGACGCCTTCCGACTGGTGATTGGGTACTAGCTGTGGGGGTGTGGTGTCCTTGTCAGGTTCTTGAAGAGGATGTGCAGGGTTGGCTGGATAGTCACCCACGTGTAGGACCGTGGAATCTTCCTGCGTTATAGTCTTGGGCTCGTAACTGGCTGTTCCGGTGAAGCGATTCCTCAGCGAGCTTGACACTGACTCCTATGTATGGTCGTCCATTGTGAGGGTTTTGCTATGACCGTACTATTCGGGCTTCTTTGTTAGTATATTGCTTCTCCTTGGTTTTTTGTCCGCGGTGACTTCATGTACGTCAAAGTCCTCGTGGGAAATGTAGTCCGAGTCCAAACTATCGTCGAGTGTGCGTTGCATTTCTTCTGCGTTCTCGTTGTCTTCGTCTTTTATTG
Organism: Convolutriloba macropyga; assembly: GCF_964194025.1. Taxonomy (NCBI): domain Eukaryota; kingdom Metazoa; phylum Xenacoelomorpha; order Acoela; family Convolutidae; genus Convolutriloba; species Convolutriloba macropyga. The sequence goes on along the minus strand of NC_134482.1, from coordinate 44,444,963 downwards.
GTGAACCTGGCCGCTTTTCTTTCTTTTGGCTTCTTGCGCCGGTTCTTCCCTTCTTCGTGGATTGGACAAATTTTCTTTTCGGGGGAACCTTCATGGGGTTAACCTTTGGGAGATTGGCGATGTTAGGTTTTGTAGGTGAATCGTTAGTCCACTTCCTGATTGTCTTTTAAACCTTTAGCTTTGCACATTCGTCATTTTCGCGGAGGTTCATGTGGCGTTATATTTTCCCATGGTGGTTAATGACCGTTTTTCTTAATGCGAATTGGATTAGGGGATCATTGGTTGCGTTGATGTTCCGAAGCGTGCTAATTCAGTTTTGGGTAACACCGTATCATCTTGACCGGGGTATTTAACGGTCATCGTAAAGCCGGACGTCTTTACAAGTGCCGCCTTTCAGGGATGGCTTCGTGTAGCCCTTGTAGCTGTTTTTTACTTCTTGTGTCGGCAAAGGTCTTTCTGACCAATTGTAATCCCTTACTGTTCTCGGCTAGTGGCTGCAGTGGAGTTTGTGGCGTCATACGGAAAATGCGGGGGACTTCAACTTGGTCGTTCATTGCCGCTGATAACATTCGCTGCTTTGATTGCTTGACATCTTCGTCACTACCCAGTGTCTCCTGCACCCATCGCTCTTGAGAGATTAGCTCATCATCGCACATGATGTTGTCATCTAAATAATCGGATGAATGTTTGGCCATTTTAGGTTTCGACTATCCGTACATGAGGTTAAGTTGGATATCGGTTTGTTAACCGGGCGACCGAAGTGGGCTGCTAATGGAGATATTTTAGTGGCTTTTTAATCAGCATATTCTTAGCTCATTTGCAATTTGTCTTAATGACTGATCTATGTTAAAGGGATGTCGGTTTGGATCTAGTATAATGCATCTAGTTTAATGCAGCCTAGTCTACGCTTCACCGTTTGTATCAGTCTTTTGGCTAGTCCTATCGATCGATGATCGCTTGCTGGGGCCAATATCATTTTGATATTGTTTCTATTGCAGAAATCCTTGACTTAGTTTCCTGTTTGGCATCTAGCCTGGTCCATTTGTGTAGATCTGGGTACCCCTTGAATGGCAATGTATTTGGTTAGGAGCTGTTTTATATTCGTAGCACTTGTGTTGATATATAGTTTAAGTGTTAGGAATTTAGAAAATCTATTGTTGAATGCAAGGAAATATACTTCTCTTCCCTTACCATCTAATATTGGACCACCGAAGTCTATTTGTATTCCCTCGGTCCGTTCAACGCATGGTCTTATAGGTGAACATTTATACTTTTGGTATTATGCTTTTAAAGTTCTTACCAAATTCTGTGCACGGGCGGCATGTTTTTGACTGGTTAATGAGATGTCTGTTTTTGACCGGCCACCATAATCTATGTGCTAACTCCTCCGTCATCCCCACGCGCCTGGGTTGGTGGCATGTAATACGTCAGCAACGGCATCTTTCATTGCGCTGGGAATTGTTCAGAGGAATGCAGTCGTCCTTCACACTTAGTTGTTTCCAATGTGTGGGGATTTGTCTGCTCATTGCCTTGCATCTCTTTTCGTCCCCTTGTATTATGCAATCCCGGATTTCTCGCAGAACGGAGTCTCGTTTTGTCATAGCCGCGATTAATGTTGCACATCTTTCATTGCCTTGTCTAATCGGGGATAAGTTTTGGTGGGACAATCTTATTTGTCGGGGCTAAGTTAGGTCGAAAAAAAGATTGGGCTCTTTGTTGGTGTTGTAGGTGGGTTTTTTGAGCTGAGGCTTATCTATTTAAGAAAGGTTGTTAGAGTTTAGCAATGACTGACTGCGTTGTAGCTACGTTAATTGGCAAATGCGATTTTGCTATAGTGTGCTGTGTGACTTTTGTTAAAGTTGCGTCATCTATCGTCACGCGGTTTTCTGTATTTGTTAATGTTTGCTCTCTGCGTAAGCTGTAATTATGATGTTTTTGCAACGCTTTTGATTTTGTCTTGTGATTTTGTGCTCGTGGTACTTTGATTCTGGAATCGTCCTGCGATTGACCGGGTAATTTTCCGTGGGCGGCCTCTTTGTCGTTTGATTTCCGGCTTTGTATTAAGTGCTTTGGAGTCGTCGAGCAATTCCAACTTGTGTAGTTTACCCGGCCTCCCTCTTTGTTTTATTGCGTAAGTGGTTTGTATGATTACGTCTATTTTCGCGATTACAAAGTCTTCATCATATCGGCTAATTGGCTTAGCTATGCTATGCGGGTTCCTAGATATATAGTCTGTCAATCTCATTTTTGATCCTGTATGGGTTCAATTTCAAAGTGGAATGGGATTAAACTATCATATGAACTTGTTAATCTGCTTTGGTGGGATTTTGTAGACTTATCCTTCAGTATAGATAGGAGTGCTCTATGGTCCGTTTGTACTATAAAAAATTGGACATAATATTAGTGTTCAAAAAGTTCGAGTGACCAAGTTACAACTAAGAGTTCCGGTTCATTTATATTATATTTTTAGTAAACGGCTTTATTTAGGAAACGTGAGGCGTTTGCAACTGTGTCCCAACCTTTTTTGTCCCTTGTTCAAAAACGGCTCTAAGTTCGGAGCGCGATGCGTCTGTTCTGACCCTAGTTTTTCTTGTGGGATCGTAGTGCGCATTTTTTGTTATGTTCTTTATGCGAAGTTTTATGTTTTCGAACGCTGTTTGATGTTTTTGATTCCATAGATTTTTATTGTCTTTTTTCAGTAGCTCTCTAAAGACTCTGCAGTGGATCGCAAGATTTGGGACAAATTTTGTTAGGTGGTGGACACTTCCTAGAAAGGATGTTAAGTGTTTGCATGTTTTCGTAGCTTTTAGGTTTTAAAGGGCCTCTGTTTTATAAACGAGTGGTTTTATACCGTGTTGGTTGATTTCGAATTCTAACCACTTGATTTTGTTTTTTGCGAAATGGCATTTTTGTAAATCTATGCTGAGATTTTCTTTATCGAGTTTTTCTAGACATTTGAAAAGTTTTTCTTTATCGATTTTTATTTTTCTGCCGAACTATTTCTATGTCATCTAGGAGACTATATGTGTCTCTAAGACTTTTTATTGTGTTGTCTATGGCTTTTTGAACTTCTGACGGCATATCTGTTAGGTCGTAAAAGCCTGTTACAAATCGGTTCGTTCCGCTGACTTGGCCGCCTACTATATTGAAATAGCATTGTTTTGCTTTTGATTCAACTAGTGGTAGTTGCCTGTACGCGTATCGTAAGTCGATTGTTAAAAAAACCATTTCGCCTTCGTACGACGTCTCCGAGATTGATTGTGCGCTCTTGTCCATCAAGCAATCGATGTTTTGCATTTGATAGTTGTTTTTGTGAATTGCCTTGTTTATTACATTGGAGTCTTTGGCTTTTTTGTTTTGTGTCGTTTGACTGTAATTACTATTGGGGAAATAAAATTTTTGTCACTGCATTTGTCCAATTTCAATATACTGCCATTCTCTTGTAATGTTTTGTGTTCTTCTTCGACCTGGTTTTGTAAGTGTATTGGTACTCTTCGACCTCGTTGCTATATGGGCGTGAATTTTTTTTTTATTCTACTGTATGATGAATCGTTAGTCCTATTCGTTTTATCAGACCGGGGAATCGTTTTGCTACTTCTCGTTTTAAGTTCTGGCTATCCTGATTTTCTATCATTGCAACATTACTCTCTGGATTTGGGGATGACTGTTGATTGACTTGGATTCCTAGTCCATGGAAGAGGTCTCGGCCAATTAGTGCTCGGTGGTTGTTTAGTACCACGATGAGATCACAATTTCCTGCATTCCACCCATGGCATTCTATGTCGTAGTACATGGTACCTACGTTCTTGATCGGGGTGTTTGTGGAGCTCCTTAGGTTTGTTGAATTCGGCTTACAACTCCACC
>NC_134482.1:44388599-44428599 GCF_964194025.1 Convolutriloba macropyga | reverse complement strand
CAACACAACTTAAAGGAATAATAGTTCCACTCGACCAGTCAACAAAGTCGAAAAGAAGTTAAAAAAATTAATCACCGAAAAAAAATTATCAAATTAGAAAAATGTTCAGACAAATAATTCATTAGACCAGTAGTAATAACGGTCAACAGTGGCAACTCAATAAAAATAGTAATAGACTCAGAAGAATTTAAGGACGGCATCCACAAAAACAAATATCAGATGCAAAGCATCGATCACCTCATGGACACAATATCAAAAAAATCAGTGACTTACAAAACAAAATGGGCAGGCTATACTTCTCAAAAGTAGACTTAAATTACGCATATAGCCAAATCCCACTATACAAGGAAACATAAAAACAAGGCAACTTTAATATCTTGGGAGGGACAAGGACGAAATGTCGCACGCGAGCCCGTCATCCTCGTATAGCACCGCCCCATCGGAGATGCCTGCTCTGGCCAACCAAAACGCCTGCCAAATCTCATCCTTAGACCCAGATGATATCGAGTGCCTGAACCAAATTTTTGACTTCAAATAAGCCAAAAAAATGTTCAAAGCAGGGGAAGTGTGGTACACGTGCAACCAAGAGAAATTTAACCAAGCCTACCTAACCTACTAATATAAACACTGTAAAATTATATCATTATTATCTTTTCTCCAAAACGGACACACTAGCAAGATGGACATTGCTTATACAGTTAACTTACTTTCTGTTGCAGTTTAGTTATTTCTCATCTAAGATCATTATGCATAGCGCGAACAGGTATTGTCTGGTAGAGCTTCTCACTCAGCTCAGCTGAGTATGAATCACCGCTTTTTGCCTATAGAGAAGTAAAAAATATTCTTTTGTTGAATAAATCTTTAACTGCTCTTTTGGATTAACCACAATTACTATTAATATTATTACTGTTATTTTTATTACTATTTTTTTAATTATTATTATTATTATTATTATTAGTATTATTATTATTATTATTTTTATTATTATTTTTATTATTATTATTAATATTATTATTATTATTATTATTATTATTATTATTATTATTATTATTATTATTATTATTAAAATATTTGTTTTTTGTGGAACTTTAGGCGACCAATCCTCTCACATGGCGTTCCTGTAATTTGCACGGATTTATACTATTGTCTTGCATTGCGCACGCTTGATTGTTTATTTAGCGTTTTTTTTTATTGTTTATTAATTTCCCTTGCACTCCCTTGCACTGCGCACAAACAAAATATTTATTAATTTCATAAAAGTCCATCCTTAAATACTTGAATACCTTAAACGTGCGAAAATGATCGACGAGGACAAAGGATTAGTGTCAATAATACCTGCCGCCAGATCGCACACACTGTAAATTACGAAATCTACCGACCGATATGCCAAAATTTCAGAGCGTCGGATTTATTCTCACTCGCTAACTTTCCTGATGTTTGCGGAAAGCATGTGCGGTGTGCGCTTTGACCAATGGAATTCATTGTCTGTCGACTTACCCAGGTATTTGAACGATGTATTTCTCCAACTTTTAAGTTTTTTTATAATGGTCCTTAACTCATCATTTTTTTTTCTTCACAAAAAACATGCCTTTTGCTTTTCTTTGTTCAGTATAAGTTTCTTTTTGATGAGCCAATCATTAGCCTTATCTAGTGCTTTGTCCTGATTTTCATCAGTTTTAAATGCAGAACTTTTGCTCATTACAACAGTGTTATCAGTCTACAAAATTAAATCAGACTTGTTCTGGGACTCGCTCAAGTCATTCATGTGGATAATATATAACAGGGGTCCAAAAACTCAAACCTGATGCACGCCTAGTTCTGAGCTTCAGTTTAGAATCTTTTAATCTCGAATTAGTTTATATTGTTTTTGTTTGGACAAAAAATTTTATAAGGTTTTATAAGGTTGTATATTAAATTATAAGGTTGCAGTAAAAAATAGTAATCAACAATGTCAAACGCTTTTTAGATTTTATGTCTAGACAGGTGCATTTTGTTTTTCGCAGTTGTTGTGGATATTTATTCTTATTTCCTCTTTTAAAAATGAGGTTGCAATGGCATGAACGTTGTTGCTTCCGTGCCTGAAGCCAAAAATGTAAATCTGCGATATTCTGAAGAGCGTTTAGATAGTTTTAAATCCGATCAAAGACAATACGCTCAAACATTTTTTTAAAAAAATTGGTAGCAACGAAATTCATCTTTGTTTCATTTTTTGAAGAGCAGTATAATTTTAGAAATTTTCAGACGTTTTGTGTACTTCAAACAGTTTTTTATAAATGAGCTGTTAAACAGCCAGACTCTTTTTTTTCCAAATAGGGTTCAAAAGGTAGCAATCGAAGATAAGTTTGTTTCACTAGCCAGCAATTAAGATCCCCAAAAATTTTTGTTCACAGAGTAAAGTTAAGAGTTTAACAAGTTTTTCTCAAACATTGGGTAAAAATTAAATGCAGATATCACAAAGATAGTCAAATCGGTGGAAAAAATGAGAACACCAGATTTCATGTTTTCTATCTTAGTCGCTTTTGTATTCGGAAATGTACATTTATTTTCTTCCCAATATTCAGTAAAAACTCGTTAAATTGTTCTTCTTTATTTTATAAGCAAAAATCTTTAGAGGGATCTCAAAAGAATGTTCTGGTGTTCTCATTTTTTTCGCCAATTTGGTGTAAAGTTCTAGACCAAGTTTTTTGACTGGATGAGTGATTTAAGATCTATATAAGTTTTTTTGATAAATTGCATGGATTTCTAATTTTATTCCAATTTCTTTAGATGACGTCTTTGTTGCCACATTTTAAACCTCATTGTCAATCCAGTTTTCGTTTTTGTTCTTTGTTTGCAAACTAAATTTTTGAAGGTGATTGTCTAAAAATTCTCTGGGTATTTGTTGTAGTTTTTTTGAAGGCGTTTTCTATCGTCTAATTTTTTTTATTGACCTCAAATTGATATTTAAGATCCTCTTCGAGTCTCTTTACTAGAATAGGAATATCTAGGTTTTGGCAATCTCGGTTTTTCATAGCTTTAAAAAGTTTTCTAGTCTGTTACCGACGTCTAGATATCCCTCTACTGTGTGAGAATCTGCCATAGAGGTTGATACGACTTCAGACCTTTTGATAAAAGTTTCTTTTTAAAAAAATTGGAAAAATTGCTTCGATGAGCGTCCCCCTACCCTTTTATAATATGGTCGGCTCATTTTTTTTGATCTACTGAGACCGTTTCCAGTCAAAATATTTTTTAAGTTGTCAGATTTTTTGCTATTTTTGGTCTGTGATCTACAAGTCTGTGGTCAAACTAGTAAAGCAGACCCAATGCGGGCCCTGTTTACAGCCTTAGTGGTTTTATATAGAGATAGCTACCTATTTCAGAACGAGAAATGAATACGAAACTAATTCTCGTGAACTAAACAATCAAAATAGTGCTGGCGATTTTCCTCAAAAAGATGTTAGGAAGTGATAAAATTGCCGGAGTCAATGGTAGTGTAATACAAGGGGATACATTATGTCGGATTTATTTATTTGATGCAGTAAAATTTCATACGATGTATTCACTTAGTTCATTTTGTTTGCCCTTCATTATCATTTCATGTTTTGTTCAAATCCTGTCTCGTGATTCTTGCAGTACATCCTTTCTTGGTATCCCGGTTCGTGATCAGACATGTCTGACCACACCTTCTTGTTTTGCTTATTAGCCCTTGAGCTCATACATTCAGTTTGGCGATTCAATTTCAGTTGATTCTCTTTCTTTACAAACTTGCTCCGCAAGTAAGCGTAGAATAATTATGTCAAGATTTAGCTCCGTGAATCACAACTCGGAAAGTAGTAAGCGCACCCGCCTCGCGAGAGACTATTGAATTTTAATAAAGTATGACATGGTGCAGTCACAAAAAAGCGTACACCACTCGGGATAGACACTTTCTGGGATAAACCAACACCCAACCCCCTCTTCGCTGGGATAAATGGAGAGTGCAGTACAAACTGGCACTTTTGGCAAAAGAGAATACAATTCTCGACACTCTACTTGGACCTAAACCCAAGATGGTGGACTTGCCGCTCAAGGCCATATACGAGGAAACGACAATCGGCTCTTCTGCATAATCGGAAAGGGAAAAGGAATGCTCGCAACGCCCAGCAAATGATGAATTGGTAAAACAAGTGCCAACTTCTAATCGAAATCGGCATAATGCGTGGAGACAAGCAATGGTCACTTGCGGATCGCAAGACAGTGTCTCCTCTCTACTTGAGTATCGGGGTGGAAGGACGTCGGATCTTAAACTGTAAGAATCCGCACATCATGATCGATACACTTTCCACTGCAGAATTTTGGAAGAGGCATTCATCCGTCCTCGAAACATCACCTTCGAAAGACACGTTTTTCTCATAACTAAACAAATCCGGGGAAACACGGTAGAAAATTGCTACGGTAAGCTAAAAAACTTAGCAGAAAAATGTGAATTTGAAAATAAAGAAGAAGTATTCATCACTAACTTGATTGATCCGGAAATTCAAAAAGAACTTCTCAAACAGAAAATGCAACCGCGTGAAGCACTAGAGTTAGCAATTAATATGGAACTTGGGATGCGTAATTAACACCTAATTCAACAACATATAACAAGACCCTCATTCCAGCTAGTGTAAACGCAAAACAGTTTCCAATCAACTCCCGAACACCGAATTGGTCAAACTCAAACAATCATCCGAGGCAAAACAACCGCTTTACACTCTATTGTTCAAATTATGTTGGGATCTGGCTCCCAAATCACAGCGATAAATGTACCGCAAAAGGTAAAACTTGCAATAAATGTGGACTGCTTAACCATTTTGCAAATGTCTGTCGGAAACCAAAGAACGCGAAACCGCAAAACCCTAAGAAAAGGACTGTAAACACTGTGGTTAAAGAACCACACCATGGAGATTCGGTGAATTTCCTTCAGCCGGCAAAACCCTATGAATCAGATTACCGTAGCGGGGAGGATAATACGGTTGCCCTAATTGAAAAATGACATGGCAAAAATTGAGCCTCTCAACATGCCCATCAAAATTGGTCATATCAATACTACACTGCCGTGGACTCCGGGAGCGCATGCAGTATTCTCAATCGTTCACTCGCGTTGCAAGTGGTAAAAAGCAGTCTTCGCGCCTTCTGGATCCACGAAAAGGCTTCTCCACAACTTAGAAATTTCTCGAATGAGCCAGTTCACATCGAAGGAAAGATACACTCCCCAATCACAAGCAACGGGGTGGACTTTCCATTCAGTAGCATTCACCGTCCTCGCAGACGGTCTCAAATCTCTAATTGGCCGAGACTTGTACGACCAACTAGGTCTAGCTGTGACACAATCTTCCTCACCTAAAGGTAATCTCATCAACAACATTTGCTCTTCGTCAGAATTCAAAGAACACATCGCAAAAACTTTTCCGAATTTAGTATCCCGCATTGGAAGATCTAAGAATTATGTAGCTAAATCTAAGCTTCACAAAGATTTTAAAACTAGACATCAGATAGGTAGACTTATACAAATCAATCTACAAGACAAAGTTAATAATGAACTAAAAAAACTGCTCGACGAAAAACATATAATAAAACTTTCTAACTGTCCCGACAAGTATTTCATCTCCAGTCTAGGGCACCGCTCGGACAATTTACAGTTGATAGGTAGAAATCAGTCGCGTTTACATCCAGATTTTCAAACTCCTGTGAAAAACGATATAGTGTAAATGAACTTGACCTTCTCGGGGTAGTCTGGTCTATCAAATATTTTAAAAGTTACCTCTATGGTAAACAAATTACGACCATTACAGATCACAGTGTTCTGCTTTCTATCTTAAAGGAAATCCGTGCGAATAAATCTTACAACAGCCGATTAACTTGCTGGATTGATCGTTTACTTCCATTTCAATTCGATATTGAACATTTACCAGGCGCAAAAATGGGTTTAGTTGACTATAATCTAAGACAACCAAATTGAAAACCCAAAAACAGTTTCTGCCTATGATGAGGAATTTATTGTTGCAAAATTAAAGCTAATATCTGCATCTGTTAATTCATTGAATTTAAAAACCTCAGAACCTGCATCTCATTTACATAAATTAATACATGCACATGATCCCGCACATCAAATCATACCTAAAACTGAGGCCATAGATATGGCGATAAATTTAATTAGCACACACGCAGCACACCTACACAAGCGTGATTATTACATCTCTGTCGCACCGCCAAAGCAAGCTACTAATCGTAAATTGAGGAATTCAAAATATGCATATCCCGCGTCCCAAATTCCAATTAACACTTCACTCGCTAGGCGAAATACAACTTGTTGTTGTCAATCACTCCAAAATTGGAATGAAAGATACCTCGCAAAGCGCGAGCCTCAACTCACTAAGTCTAATTTCCCGCCAATTAAGCAACATTCAACAAATAACTCTAAAAGTCACAGCCCAAAATTAGCATCAGTGCATTTTGCCTTAAATCATTCTGCAAATCAGTTGACTAATTCTCCTTCAAATAAATTCTCAAAACTGAAGCAAAAAGATCATATCAACACAACAACTAACAAGATACTTTCAAAGAAACGTATCACTAGAGATCGTTTCAATGCCGCCTCTCAAAGCGCAAATTCACCCTCAACGTCAGCAACCTCCTCTCGCGCCGCAAATCAAGCAGCAAATTTCCCACATGCAACTCGCGCTGCGAATCAATCGTCAACTCTTCCAAACGCAACTGGCGCCGCAAATCCGCTATTAATTTCAGCTCCGACATCTCCAGCTTTATCTTCAAATCTCAGCGCACCCCTCACAGCAAGTCCTCAAGTCGCTACTTTTGACCACATTGTCGGCAAAATATTTAGCAAATCATTGATCGCCTCGCTCACTAGTAAGGACGCTGTGTTAAAGGAAGTACGCCATTGCATTCTTACTAATAACGAAAGTCATGTAAAAGCCCTCAATCCGTACATACACTCATACTGGAGAGATCTCCACGTACGATTCGGGTGCGTTTGCGTCGGTGAAAAGGTGGCGATACCAAATGTATTGCGAGAAGCCATGATTGAAGACATACACCCAAGCCACCCGGGTACGTGGCGGATGACCTCTATGGCCATGCATTGCTGGTGGCCATATATGAACCGGGAACTTATTGGCAAAGCGACAGAGTGCAAGCCCTGCACTGCTATTGGTAAGAACTTAATATCTGTATTTCCCGCTCAGCAATTTATACCTCATATACCATGTGTCGAACCAAATCAAGCATTGCAAATTGATTTTGGGGGATATCTTTGACGAAAAAGATGCTGAAATATATTTCCTAACTGCTGTAGACCGATATTCTAGATATCCGACTGCATGTATATATGAAAAGGCCAATGGGCCAAATGTTCTCAGAATTTTGACATGTATAATGAAAATCATGGAATTCCCCGCTCCATTCGAATGTAATTTTAATTTTTAGTTGGAAATCAAGTGAAGACTTTCTGCAACAAGAACAACATTCAAATTATTGAAGCTCCATTTAATGATTATCGTGCTATCAGTAAATAATAATTCCATGTAAGACATGGATTAACGATAATCATTCTTTAATCCATTGCGAATTTGCAAACGGAAAACAACAAAGATCTCGCCATTCGAAGCACACTTTGGTCGTAAGCCTAAGACGCCACTGAATGTAATCGGTACTAAACCTAAATTGTCTAGTCTCTCTTACGAGAATATCGTAAATCATTTTATAGATGAGGGCGCAGTAACACCCGAGGCAGTCCTTCCCGAAGATAAATGGGTAAACGGATACCGCAGTGACATTGAGGTGGAACTTAAGAAGACTCGCGCAACGCGGGACGCAAACGCTCGGGAACAAGCGAGTACGGACGGCGAGTCCCGTTTCATCCGAACAAGCGCGCGTAGACCGATACCAGTGACAGAGCGAACAGTGCAACTCATTCTGGCCCGCAAAGTTCACGGAAAGCGTAGGTCGAAGAAAAATTTGGAGGGCTTATATGAGGTTTTGCCCCCAGGATCAAATATACTGAGTGTCAGCCCATTGACTTCTACCATCAAAGAGCCTGGCATGCAAATTGTAGCAGATCGCAATAGTGATATTGCAAAATTTTGAGCGGCATAGTAGAGACAAACTCCACTAAAGGTTTATGCAGATAGAAGAGGACCCCGAATGTGCGAAAAGTTAGTTGAAGGACAAATTCAGTCGCATATCAAACAATTCATGCGCAAACCCGACGGCGACAAGAAAATGAAATATCGTAAAAAAAATCCGGGCAGCGGAGTGTCGTCATCACGTTCCAATATATCACGCGCGACAAAATCAAAGAGCCTCAAATTGGTTTGCCAAGCAAGTTAGTTATTCCAGCACAATCGGCTTCTTCATCGTCACTACAGCAAGTGGACCCAGCACAACCACAAGGCAAACGAACCTCGGAACGTAATAGACGAAGCCCATCATATTACGGTTTCGACTCATCTTCGGACTCAGCAATTACAGCTCCACCCAAACGCTCACGCCGAGCGGGGAATATAGAAAATTTTCAACCTCCTTCTGCTTCAGTTGTAGAGACCGTTCAACACATGGCTTTACAACAACCTGAGGAGTGCAACATTTCTCCGGTAATCGGTGAATTTTCGCCACCTGCACAAAAAGTGCAACCTCTAATTGATCAAGATACCCCGACACTGGTACGATCAATGACAATTCTGGAGGCAGAGAATCAAGAACTACAGGAATAATTTTGATCATCACTAAAACTGTATAAACTGGTGAAGTCGAATTTGTAATATTATTTTAATATTAGTTATGATAACCAGCAAATATATTGTTATTATCTATTTAACCGAGGACCAAGTATTAATTGGTAAATATTGTTACTCTTTATATCATCAGGAAAAATGGTCAACAATTTTTCTTTTGTTGCAACAGAGGGTATGTGATACACGAGGATACATTATATCCCATTTATTTATTTGATGCAGTAAAATTTCATGCGATGTATTGATTTAGTTCACTTTGTTTGCCCTTCATTATCATTTCATATTTTGTTCAATTCCTGTCTCGTGATTCTTGCAGTACAACTTTTCTTGTTTTTCCCCTTCGTGATTAGACATATCTGAACACACCTTCTTGTTTTGCTTATAAGCTCTTGAGCTCATACTTTCAGTCTAGCAATTCAATTTCAGTTGATTCTCTTTCTTTACAAACTCGCTCCGCAAGTAAGCGTAGAATAATTAAGTCAAGATTTAGCTCCGCGAATCACAATTTGGAAATTAGTAAGTGGAACCGCCTCGCGAGAGACTATTGAATTTTAATAAAGTACGACACGTAGGTTGCAGCGGACAGAAATCTAATAGAAATCTCCACCAATCACAGACCAAAAAGATTTTTTATGTGTATTTAACTGACTATGGCAACACTTTATAACCCTCTTGTAGTAGTCGAGGTTTACCAGCAGTGCGTTCCAGAGTCGGTCACGGAGTTAGGTAAGTGGACCTCAGTCGCGAAAATAAGTTTCGCTGTATTTTTAAACATTAAGGCAATAAAGAGCCCCAATTTGGCCTGTTTTAGCTGGTGCTATAAGTGCTTTTTGCACCTTCTAACCAAAACAATTCATCCGTCTTCAAAACGAAAAAACAAACTGTTAAATGTTTTCTGATGAAAAAAAAACAAATAAACGGTTTCCTCGACGTAAAAACTACACATGAAAACCCGATTTTCCGCCACTGCATTTACAAATGAACAAATGGTCTCCTATTATTATACATGATGAACTACACATGTTAGCGCAGCCTTACAATGGAAGTCACTATTTTTACCAGGAATAACAACTTTTCCATTGCGGGTATAACTTAAGATCGCCGCGATAGCCATTACCTCTCACATATGGGACAATTTTATTCATTCGCGACCCCACCATTCGCCACTATATTTCTACAATAAATGATATTGAAATCTGTCCTCTTTTATATAGCCTGCCTACTTAAAAGCCATACAGCACAGCAGAGAGACATATCCAGTTTGAGGTCCAGACCTAAATTGGTTTATGATCAGACCCAATCGAGCGCACACCCGTGTGTTCCCAGACCGAAATTACAGGGTCTGGACGGAAGTTCGAGCGCACTACAGCCTGGACGATGGTCTGGAGATGATCTGATCAGAGGTAATTTTGGTCTGAAAAGTCTGATCATAGGCGGATTCGAGCGCACTTGGTTCTGATCAGATCCGATTTTGAGCGCAATTGGGTCCGATCATAACCTCTTCGAGCGCACTTGGGACAGATCAGAATTTTTTTTGAACGCAATTCATTCTGATCAGGGACAATTTCGAGCGCCTTATTTCTTCGTATTTTTTTGGTGCTTTTTGACAGAGATGTTGGCTCTGTCAAGAGGCAACAATAAAGCAGCGTTCTGATCGGAGACTAATCTGAAGTCCGATAGCTCTGATCAGAAAGAAGGAGTCCAGCTGATAGCAAAGGCCGGTCCCCTTCGAAATTTTGATCAACTGGAGACCACGACGTTTCTTATGGAAAGCTGTCTAAACTCATCCATTAAAGCAGAAATATACACTAAATGGTACACTAAAAAAATTGTTCTCAACCGTTGGGTTTCGTCTTCTTTAGCAATTTTTTTATAATTGATTTTTCCGTAGATGAATTGAACACTTCTAACATCAGTTTTTATGAAAAGAATATATTATAGCAAAAATAAAAGTTTTGATCATAAGTAAAATATTTCTCTGATCAGACTATTTCGAGCGCACTTGAGCATGATCATAACCTATTCGAGCGAACTTGAGTCTGATCATAGTCTGATTGATGCTCGGGCAATGGTCTGAATTTGGGTCTGGACCATGGTCTGAAGATGGTCTGATCAGAACGCCTTCGGTCTGAAAAGTCTGATCAGAGACCCTTTGTGTCTGGAAAGTGTGATCAGAGGTATTTGGGTCTGGAAAGTCTGATATAGGGTTAAATTCTATCTGGAAAGTCTGATCAGAGATAATTCTGGTCTGAAAAGTCTGATCAGAGGTCATTTAGCTCTGAAATGTCTGATCATAGTCTGGATAAAGGTCTGAATTTGAGTCTGATAATAAGCGCACTATAGTTCGGACCATAGTCTGGGTACCGTACCGCCTGATCAGAAGTTGTCTTGTTCTGGGAAGTCTGATCAGAGGTCATTTTGTCTGGAAAGTCCGATCAGAGGTCATTTTTCTCTGGAAAGTCTGATTAGGGGTCATTTCAGCCTGGATAATCTGTTCAGAGCTCAATTTGGGTCTGGACCTCACCCTGGGTATTAAAACATTTAAGTTTTATGCTATTTTGTGACCACTCTCTACTCTGGAGGTAATTGAGTTTAATGATGCCAGGCGTATAAACAACAGACACGATTACCTCCAGAAATGAGAGTGGTCACACAACAGCCCGACAAGAAACCGAAGAGTTTCATAACCTCATCGATCGATTTTTTTAATGAAAAACGATCGCTTTGGTTTACCCTTCGTTTTTGGCGTATTTTAGTACAAAATACTGCCCAACTTTTTTCAAATATCTAAGAAAAACTCCCAGAAACCCCAGAATCTTATGCATATATTTTCCCGATTGTTTTCCAGATGATTATGTACATTACAGAAGTTTCTTCAGAACATATGTAAAAATCGAGAATGGACATAAAAATTCACTTTAACAAACCTCAACACAGAAAATTATCCATCCATTTGCAATGGACAATACAACAGCCCAAAATACTTCTCTAGTTCAATTCAAATGGTGGGTCTGATCTACTGATCTCGGGTATTATTGAAGCGCAAACCTAAACCAGTTATAATCAAATACAAAAAGTTTCATAAAATATATATTGATTGGTCTTTGGTTTACGAAAAGAATAATTTGGTTGTTCACATCACATATGACTTTCAATCCAGTTTTTATAATAGGATATTCTTGTGTATACACCCCAGCCATCGCAATATCCGGACCCAAAACTGACAACCCCGTAGAGACAGGTAGCTTTGGTGCCCGAGAGTGGGTAAGCGGGTCCACCCGAATCTCCTCTGCAGCTGCTTTTGTAGTCACCGTCCAGGACACACCTTTATTGAAACTGGAACTGTTTCGTTCTCTCTCAATTTAGTCAATTTATTTTACGGGTTCCTAGGTCGATGTTTTGCGGTGAATTTTTGTAAGAAATACGGTGAAATATTTTTCTTCACCGCATCACCGCATTTCTTACAAAACACCGCATTCACGACATTTAAAATTCGCCCAAAAACCTCGACCCGGTTCATATTCAGTGCCCTGGTAATACCCCCCCCCCCCCATAATTAATAGAGCAAGTGAAATTGAGGATGTGAGGGTGCGCAACTATTATGCACGGGGGACGGGGGGGGGGGGGGTTGAGAAAAACGGAAAACATCGTTGCATTTTTAGTTTTATTGGTTAAAAATTGAAAGCATGTTATTTCCTGGATCAATTCTGTTTCAGCCCCCAGCTTACTGGGCATAGGAATTTTATGAGCCCCCAGACTCAACTGGTATATAGTAACGTGCTATATCACATTGGGGGCATACTATTTTTATTGGCGGGTATAAAACGGGCGTGGAGGGGGGGGGGGGGCAGAGTAGACTCATATTTAGTTCGAAAATGAAATTGAATATTTAATTTTTCTTGAAAACGTATAACTTAAAGCAATTAGGAGCAAGTTTTTGAAATGCCAGACATCTGGGATCTGTTCCATTTGTCCCCCCCCCCTCCCCCCCCCCCCCCCAATCTACGTGAGCGCATATTATTTGCACCCCCAGAAACACGTCCATATTCATCATATTCATACATAATGATTTACTATATCATGACACGTTATCTCAGTAACTGGGGGTGCTTAGCGTACTGGCGGGGGGGGGGGGGGAGCACAAACGGAAAAGTTCCGACATCTGCAGTGTTTCGCAGTCACGTAACATGAAGATAACCTGATTTAACCAGTGTATATTTTCAACTGGAAGTTTTGGGATCATATACTGGCTTGAAAACAGGAGAAGGAACAAAAATGCCTCCCTGTTCAGTGCTGGTGAACGTACGGTCCACAGTCTGTTTCTTTCAGCTCGACTTCAACCAGAGCCACGGGTATTTTTTTAGGGCCCCCTGGAACTATGGTTCCCATACCACAAACTGCTATTGTGTCACTGGGAATGGTTTCCTTTTTACCCCGTGATTTCGTAGTCACTAACCTCATTTGTATTATGAGCATATGAAACGTAATATATGAAACAATTCTTGGGTCTTCCCATTATAGCTCCCCCCCCCCCCCCGAAAGTTTGGATAAAAACACCCCCCCCCCCCATTATGGTATGTTAACCATGATTGGGGGCTATAGGTTATCTGACCACTAAGTTGTGAGAGGGGGCTTCTTATTTCCATTATTAGAAATTTTTACACAACGGTTTTCTGTTATGCTGTATAATTTGGCCTGTTAAAAAGTGGGCTTCACTAAACACGGCTTTACTTTTATCATAAATCAACCCCACTCCACTCCCATCAATAAGTGCTTCATCATTAAGTTCTTGCCCTTTAACGCCGTTATACGGTAATACCGCAATGATTCACACACCAATGGTTGAGATTTCAATCCCCTGCCTCCGTGAAGTTGTCTGTGTGAGGATGAGCTCTTACTTAAACATAGCTTCAAGTTTACCATAGCCTGACCAATGTTGGCTGCAATGATGGTACCACGTGAAAGTCTCAGACGCAAAAAAAGTGGCCCATTGTCACTAAAAAAGAGCAATGCTGCTCATAAAAAGAACAGTCTGAAATGTGAATAATAAAAAGGATAGCTGGAATCTAGTGGAGACCTAATGCTGTTCCGCTGCGATTACGCAGGAACCACAATTATGATTAAAATATTTTCAGTTCCCACTGAGCTTGTAACGGCTGCTCTCCCACAATTGACAAGGAAAGCTTACCCCCACCAGTTCGTTTTAGCGGTTCAAAATCTGTCCGGATATTTTGTTTTTGCAGTTCGCTTTAGTAACTGTGTATCCGCTATGTTCTTACCGTTGAATTACAAATTCAGTTCGTAACTATTGGCTAATCTTAATTTTTCAACTACCAATTTGAACTGGATTGCTACAGATCACACAATACGGGATCTCTTTATGTATACCAGTTCAATCCGATAAAAAAAAACAAATCGAAGACAAAGATATATGTCTAAGACCTGTTTGAGCAAAAATATTTAAATTTAAACTTAAGTTGGCTTTTGCTGTTTGTACTCACAAGGTGAGAATACCAGAAGTTGGGGCTGTAACAGTTGAATTTCAGCTCCAATATTTTGTTGATGCAAGACACATTAACAGAATTTACTGCTCAAGAATAATATTTTGAATACAAGACACAGTAACAATTTACTGCTCAGGAATATTTCTAGTTCAAGACACAGTAACACGTTATTTACTGCTCATTTTGTTTTGCAATATTTTGCTGAGTTATACTTTCAGCCGTTTTCTGCGGCTGCTACGTTGAGTTCTGTGTGTTGCTTTTTTTATTTCCCCCTTTTCTCTTTTCTATCACGTGAAAACTGTAACTAGAACTAGAACTATAACTATAACTATTAAATGACTAGGACAACAGAAATTGTTTTGTTTCTATTTTCCCGCCCACGCAAGCTTAGCGAGCTCAGCTCCGACATCGCCCGCCCTGTTTTCCTTCATGAAAACATTTTCGTCCATTGATAGTATTGGAGCGAGTTTCACCACAAGCCTCTTGTAGACTCCGTTTTTGTGGAGCGAGTTTCACCACAGGCCTCTTGTAGACTCCGTTTTTTGTTTGAATCGTTGCTGATTGAATTGTTCGGTCAGAACCCTCCATACTTTCTGTTACTCGACCAAGTTTGTGATATCCTCGTTTGTCACTGTCTTCGACCAACCAATCGAGATCACCTTTGTTCAGAATTCAGTTTGATTCAAAATTCCATTTTTTTTTCGATTGTTCAATGTTGGCAGATACTCTTTTCTGAATCTGTCCCAGATGAGATCGCAGTACGCTTGTGTTTGTCGGAAGAGCTTTCTATGATTAACAAACTCTTCTGCCCGTGGTAGTATGGTAAACAAATATTTTTGTTGCCAAGCACGAAGTGGTTAGGAGTGATAGATTCCAAATCATTTACATCCGAACTGACTGGTGTCAAGGCTCTTGCATTCGACGTCTGCTCAACAACACACATTGTTGCTGAAAGAACATCTTCCGTAATTGATCGGTTCCCCAACACTGCATACATTGCTTTCTTGCAACTTCTGACCAGTTTTTCCCACACTCCTCCAACGTGAGGTGCGGCAGGCGGGTTGAGCTTTCATCTGATTCCTTGTTGAACCAAATATTCTTCAATGCTTTCTTTGTTCCATGCTGCGACATACTCTTTGAACTCCCGGTCTGCTTCAACGAAGATTGTCCCGTTGTCACTGATCATTATGGGTTTACCTCTTCGAGCTATGAACCGCACAATTGCGTTTAGACAACTGTCAGTGTCCAACTTTGGAACTATCTCTAAATGTACTGCTCGTACTGTTAGACAAGTGAACCAACAGCACCAACGTTTTTCTTTTCTGCGCCCAATTTTAACTGTAAATGGGCAAAAGTAGTAACATTTGCGAAAGCGGTTGAAGCATCAAGCTTTTCTGTCGGTAGCTCAGCCATCACTGGAGTCATTGTTTGTGCTCTGCCTCTTCGGCAGGTGATGCATTTGTTCTTTATTGAACGCAAGGCATTCCTTACGCCAATGATCCAAAATCGTTGCCGAACAATGTTTTTGACATGCTCAGTCCCTTCATGGGAATTGTTCTTGTGCTCGTATCGCTAGAATAATTCCACAACATGGTGTTTCCAATGTAACAATATTTGATGCTTTGCGTTGAAGTCCAATTAACTTTTGCCTATTCTGCCTTTGGCGTGAATAAATCCCCTTTGGTCAATGAAAGGTGAAAACTGTAAAATTTTGCGACCTTTTGGGATTTCTTTTTCAGCTTTTAGAGATTTCATCTCTTCAGCAAATTGTTCTTGCTGTAATAATCTGAAGAAAGTTGCCTTGGCATCATCATTCTCTTCAATGCCAATCATTTTTGTTGCTGGTTTTTTTTCCTCAATGCTCGCTGTACGTATGCCATTGTATTTACAAGTCTATTGATATTGCTGAATTGTCCCTACTGAACAATTGGGTTCTTCTCTTCGGCCTGCGTTATGAAGATTGACGTGGGTATTTTCTCTTCATCTGCAGCAAAGACCAGGTTGACTTGCTCAAGCCACTCGGTTTTTGCTTGCTTCAACCAGGCCGGCCCAGTAAGCCACTCGGTTCTCTTGAGTTCATCAACATTAATGGCTCTGGTGCCAATGTCTGCTGGGTTGTTAATTCCGCTCACATGTTTCCACTATCAAATATCAGTTGTATCCAGTATCTCAGCCACACTGTTGGCCACAAACAATTGCAGTTTGCGGTGAGAGCTGTGTATCCATTGCAGTACAGTAGTTGAGTCCGACCAGAAACTGTAACTGTGTATCTTCATCTCGTGTTCTTTGACAATTTGTTCTTTCAATCTCACTCCCATCACCGCTGCTTGCAATTCCAAGCGTGGTATTGAAAGATGTCTCATTGGCGCGACTCTGCATTTTCCAATTAAAAATGCTAAGCCGGATGAATATTTCTTTGGTTGCGAACGCAGATAGGCCACTGCACACATCATGTCCTCAGATGCCTCAGCAAACACATGGAAGTTCAATATTGTTCTCCAATGTTTTGAAGTATCTTCTGTCAATGCTTGTTTTGTCTACAATAGGAAGATTTTCCTTCCATTTCAGGAATTCTGCTTCTTCGCCGGGCTCGACTTTGTTGTCCAAATGTTGCCCATTCTTCGTCCAAATGTTCTTCAGCAGTCCTATCATGCGAACACTTAATGCAGCAAATAATCCAATTGGATCAAACACTGAAGATCCCAGAGACAAGATCTCCCTTTGGGTTATAGGAGCCTCGACTTCTTGGTACCTCTGCAGACTTGAAGACTGTCGTCAGTAACATTCCATTGCAGTCCAAGTACAAATGATCCCTGTGCATTTGGTTCAACATCAACTTGCTTGGTACTGCTGATTGATTTTAAGCCTTCAGGTATCAATGCGTTCACTACATCATTGTTGCAAATCATTTTCTTCAACCCAAATCCATGTTTCGAGAGAAGTAGTTGTAGCTTATTGAACACCTCGATACCTTCTTTGGCTGTTTCTACCGATTTGATTAAATCGTCCATGTAGAAGTTGTTGAGGATTGCTTTTGCCGAAATAGGGAATTCATCCTCATTATCCATGCCGACTCGTTTGAGAGCGTAGATCACGCACGTTGGTGAACTCTTTGCTCCAAAAACGTGGCGCTTGTATTTGTTTATTTGCACCGGCTCATTAACTTTTGGTCTCCATAAAAATCTCAGGGCACTGCTGTTTTGTTCAGGAACGTGCACTTGCAGAAACAATGATTCGATATCAGCTGTCAGGGCTATTGGTCCTTCGCGAAATCTGAAAATTGTTCCAACTAACCCATGTAGTAAATCGGGTCCGGCTAGTAGCTTATCGTTCAGGCATACCTCTTCATACTTCGATGCAGCGTTGCAAGCACTGCGGACTTTACCGGGTTTGTTCGGAGTTAGGACTGAACGGTGTGGCAAATACCATTCTTTCCCAAAAAGTGCCCTTGATTTCTGATTCGTTCAATATTTTCACGAATCCCTTCTCAAAGTCTGCATCTATTGACTGCTGATACAAACTTTTAAGATATGGGTCCCTTTGGAACCTTCGCTCCAATGAGTGAAGCTGACCCGGGGATGAGCCGTAGTTGTTTGTCAGGTTCGGCTCTGGTTCACTCCACAGCATTCCCACTTCATACCGCTCGCCTGTAAACTTTGTACCACTCTCAAGCATCTTTTGTGCTTGCAGATCCTTCGTGGACTGACTGACGACGTTTATTTTGGAAGCATAGGTTTCTATGTCCCACCATGAATGAATATTTTCTGCCATTTTCACCTCTTCTGTGCTGGCAAAATGACGAAAATTTTGTTTCCTGTTACTTTTCATGGGTCCACTAACCACCCATCCTAAATCTGTTAGGACAGCGAACGGTTCACTTTGTGTTCCAATCTTGTAGTCTAATGTTCTTCGGAGGTTAAACGCATCTTGACTTAAAATGATGCCAACATCCATCAAATTAAAGCATCTGTTGGGAAGTACACTCAGATGATGGAACATTTGTTTCAATTTGCTGTAGTCATAGTTTGTGTCTCCCAATGAAACCGACGGGTGTACAAACGCCTCAAGCGAATGCACCTTTGAATGCAGTCCCTTTATTTTTAGAGGAACCTTTTTTGTCTTCAGATCTCTTGCTCCATGTATGCCAGCTATGTTGAGCGTTACATCGCTGCCTGCAGCTTGCAACTTCTCCTGAACGCTTTGATCGATGAAAGATACCGTTGATCCACTATCAAGGAAAGCATAAGTATTAAGTTGGTTGCGACCGCTCTGTATTGATACAGGAACTATCTAAAGAAAGCTGGTAACTTTGTTACTTTGATTTATGGTTGCTGCGCTTACGTTTACGGCGTGATTGCCTTCATCCATTTGGTTTTCTGAGTGTATCAATCGATTGTGCCTTTTGGTACATCTGTTTATACCGCACGCTTTGACTTTGCAATCTTTGATTGCATGTCTTTTCCCAGACATCCATAACATAAGCGCTCTTTCCTCACTGCCACGTATCGATCATTCACACTCATGTTTTTGAATGACAGACAGTTCCAAATTTTATGAGTGCCACCGGCTAAGGGACAGTGATCGCTTTGCCTTTGCTTGGTTTCTTGCAGGTTTGAACTTGCACTGAAGTTCGATGTCTTCGAGAATCGTTTCTCTCTATTTGTGTTGCGTCGGTCTTCTTTGCGTTCCCCTTTAAACGCTAAAAAACCTTAGTGCACGAATGCCATTCGTGATAGCAATTTTTCAAACATGATTAGATCAAGCCAGTCCTCGTCTTTGTCATCGACGTAAAACCACCATTTTTCTTTAAGAACCTGTGGTAGCTTATCAACGGCCATGTACAATGTCCAAATTGATTGCAAATCACCAATATGTTTGTACTCTTTGAGCACGTTCACGAAGTTAGATACAATAACAGAAAAATTACTCAGGATGGTTGAATCATGAGGTTTCACTTGATTAGCTTTTCGTAGGCTCTCGAGCTGCGCATCTATAATTACATGCGGTCTTCCAAAATTTTTTTCTAAAATGTTTGAGGCAGCACTATAAAACTGTCCAGAATAGCCCGTTCCCAAGATTGCGGATTTTGCTTTGCCTGTTAGCAGAGTCTTCAAATGGCTCATTTTCTCTGAGTCGGGAATCATGCGTTTATCTACTGTTTCTATAAACATGCTAGACCACTCAAGCCGCTCCAGCGGTTCTCCGTCAAAATTGTTCAATCTTAATTTTGGTAAACTACTGCTTGAATGTCCAGTGTTGTAGTGCCTTCCAGCTATCGGCGATATATCCCGCTCTTCAACACTTGCTGAGCGTTTGCGAGAGTTTGGGTGCCATGGGACCATGGGTAATGCCTATGCTTATTTCGTTCAGGGCTGACGTCGAAGCGAGCTCTTGGTCGAATTGGTGTTCGCGTTTCGTTCGTCAAATTCGCCCACTCCGAGACATCTCTCCTTTTTGAGGTCCAATTGAAAGGTGACTTGTCGCGCGCCTTAGTCGATTGAGAACGTAGTTCTTTCTCTAGTTCTTTCATTTGCATCTCTAGTTCTTTCATTTGCATTTCTAGCTCCAACCTCTTTCGATCAAATTGTGCTCGTTCGATTTGCAACTTTGTTTCGAATTCAATTTCAAATTCCTTCATTCGTTCTTCAATCCGACGTTTCACTGAAGATGTTTCCGAAACGTTTTCTGTATCCCGGTTTATTGTCTGCACGATTCGCGTAACCGTATTCGTCGTTGCATAGCTTGTGTTAACATGGTTTTGGTTAAACTCTGGAAATCCAACGTTTTGTTCTATCTGAAGCAAATTATTCGCAGGTGGTTGCTCTTCAATGGCATGAAGAGTTGATTGGTTTTGCTGGCTTGACATGTTAGTCTGTCCGTGGATATACGGTAACGAGTCTGCGTTCAAATATAGAAAGTATTTTTCTGTCTCGACTTTGCGTTTTAAAGAAATATCTGGGTCTCGGAGAGTCTCAGCTTTCCTATTCATGAGTTTTTGAACCCGGTCGTCCAATTGCAGTATCTGCTGATAAAGAGTCTTAAGCTTGCTTGGTCGATCTCAATTCTTAATGAGCTCAAAACCATCTTGCTGTTTCCCTAACCAGTTGTTTTGCAAGTTTGTGATCTGTCTATCCAAAACGCTTTGACTCTGTGACGGAGTCACTTCTTGTGTACTTTGGGACTGCAGCTTGAATCTCTACAGCTCCTTTGTTTTGCTTTAATTAAGTTTTGCTTTTCAACGTTCCTATTTGCTTTGCCTAATTGGCTTTGCGTTGTTGATTTGCTCGTTGGGTTTTGTTCTCGTTCGTCGATGACTTCGTCAATTCGACAGCAGTTTGGACAGCAGTTTGTTCAAGTGTCCGGGTTGGCGGACCCAATGTAACGGCTTCTCTTCCACAATCAATTGACAGGGAAAACTTTACACCGCCCAGTTCGTTTTAGCGGTTCAAAATCTGTCTGGATATTTTGTTTTTGCAGTTTGCTTTAGTAATTTTATATCCGCTATGTTCTCACCGTTGCATTACAAATTCAGTTTGTAACTATTGGCTAATCTTAGTTTTTCAACTATCAATTTGAACTGGATTGCTACAGATCACACAATACGGGATCTCTTTATGTATACCATTTCAATCCGATAGAAAAAGCAAATCGAAGACAAAGATATATGTCTAAGACGTGTTTGTGCAAAAATATTTAAATTTAAACTTAAGTTGGCTTTTGCTGTTTGTACTCACAAGGTGAGAATACCAGAAGTTGGGTATGTAACAGTTGAATTTCAGCTCCAATATTTCGTTGATACAGGACACATTAACAGAATTTACTGCGCAAGAAAAAAATTTTGAATACAAGACACAGTAACAATTTACTGCTCAGGAATATTTCTAGTTCAAGACACAGTAACACGTTATTTACTGCTCATTTTGTTTTGCAATATTTTGCTGAGTTATACTTTCAGCCGTTTTCTGCGGCTGCTACGTTGATTTCTGTGTGTTGCTTTTGTTATTTCCCCCTTTTTCTTTTTTCTATCACGTGACAAACTGTAACTAGAACTAGAACTATAACTATTAAATGACTTGGACAACAGAAAGAGTTTTGTTTCTATTTTCCCGCCTTCGCAAGTTTAGCGAGCTCAGTTCCAACAGAGCTCGCTCCTGGGCAGACGTTGTAGGGTTGGGGGAGTGGGGGTGGAGTTTTAATGGCTATAAGACCCCTTTTTGTTGCAATTATAATAGGTTGAGTGCTAACAACCCTACTCTATCTCTACAATGAGGTTATTTTTTTTGTTCACGGGGGAAAAAGATGTTGATTAATTCCTGTTGTATTTAGACAGGATTTAGACAGTCGGATGATTGCGATGTCTGTGTCGTATGACCCAGGGGTGTATTGTTCATGAATTGTTACCTGTCCGGATATGTCGTATTTACGACCTCCTTCTGTGAAGTCACCGTAGATTACGTACACAGAGCTCATCCCTGAAATAGTTTCATATGAATAAAAGCGGATGCATAACTAACGACGAGGTCCCCAGGTCTCTTCGACAACCCCCCCCCCCCCCCTCCTCGTCCTCCTTAATGCGTTTAAGACAAATCTCCTCCCGCAGTGTCCATTATTGGTACCATTTTTCCTTAAAAAAGCAAGTGTCTGCAATTAATGGGGGGGGGCGTGGGGTGGGTTGGTGAGTGACCTGACGTAAAGTGCACAGAAGGAGAAGATCCTTGTAGGTGGTCGTGCAATGCGTGGCCTAAAAACGCACTGTACATCATTTGAATGGGGGGGGGGGTCATAAAACAGCACGGGGGGACGTCAGAAACAATAGATCGACTAAGTTGAGCAATAAGGGTGATTTTTATTGTGACTCGAGAGGCGCATTATGTTTTAGGGGATTAATAAAGCTTTCCCGGATCTTTTCCGTTTGTGCCCCCCCCCCCCAGTACGTTATGCCCCCCCCCCAGTTACAGAGCACGTGCCATTACATAGTAAATCACTATGTAAAAATAATGAACGTGCGTCTGGGGGGTGCAAATAATATGCGCCCACTAAGCTGGGGGGGGGGGCACAAACGGAAAAGATCCGCTTTCCCTCTCCCTAATTACTGTAATAATTCAGCTTAAACCCAGCTTAATGGGGGTCTTTCCCACTATAACTCCCCATGAAAATATAGCCCCCCCCCCGTTACGGTATATTTACCATGATTGGGGGGCTATGGGTTATCTGACCACTAAGCGCGGGGGGAGGGGGGAGGGGGCTATAATGGGAAAGACCCCTTTATGGGCACAGAAGACCCCTCCCATAACTAACTATACCATAATGAAGTGGGATGCAATGTGGGAATAAAGACTCAGAAGTCTCTACCAACCTTCAACACAATGTGCTGCTGTGACTACATGTATTTTTGAAATGATAGATCCACCACAATTACCAATATCGTTTATTGCCACATAGAAAGGCCTGTCTGGTGACCTGTAGCCATTGATTATGGCTGCGCGCTCATTTAGATTGAAAGAAGTTCTTCCCAAATCGACAAAAAGAAGAGCTTCAAAAACAAGGAACCCTACTTCTAACAACCCTACTCTATCTCTACAATGAGGTTATTTTGTTCACGGGGGAAAAAGATGTTGATTAATTCCTGCTGTAAGATTTACTGCACATAGGAATGACCATGCTTTGAGGAACGGACTTGGACAGTCGAATGATTGCGATGTCAGGGGTGTCTGAAGTGGCAGGGGTGTATTGTTCATGAATTTTTACCTGTCCGGATGTCTGGTATTTACGACCTCCTTCTGTGAAGTCCCCGTAAATTACGTTCACAGATCTCATCCCTGAAATAGTTTCATATGAATAAAAGCGGATGCACAACTAACGACAAGGTTCTCAGGTCCGTTGACCCTCCTCCTCATCCTTCTTAATGCATTTAAGACAAAACCCCTTACCCCAGCTCTGTGTGACCATATTTGGAACCCCCTTTAACTAGGTAAAAGCACGTGTCTGTAATGTAACTGGGCATGGCGGGAGACATGACTTCAGGGGGGGGGGCACAAAGAGAAAGCTTGCAGGTGGTCGTGCAATTGGTAGCCTAAAAACTCAAACTGCCCATCATCTGAATGTGGGGGGGGGGTGTCACAAAACAGCAGGGAGGGGAAGTTTGGGGGTCTTTCCCATCATAGCCCCCCCCATGAAAATATAGCCACCCCCCCCCCCATTATGGTATATTTACCCTGATTGGGGGGCTATTTGTTATCTTACCAATAAGCTGGGTGGGGGGGGGGTGTAATGGGAAAGACTCAAATTTGGGGAAACACAAAAAAGACCGTAAGGAAAGATTCAGATCTTTGATGTCACATTGCATCGCCAGAATAGCGGGGGGTGGGGGTGTGAAAACTCATTACTGTAATAAAGTAGACAGACTCCCAATAACTAAATATACCATACTGAGGTGGATACAAACTCAAGGACTATTGGGAAAATCTGGAAAGTCTCTACCAACCTTCAACACAATGTGCTGCTGTGACTACATGTGTTTTTGAAATGATAGATCCACCACAATTTCCAATATCGTTTATTGCCACATAGAAAGGCCTGTCTGGTGACCTGTAGCCATTGATTATGGCTGCGCGCTCACTTAGATTGAAAGAAGTTCTTCCCAAATCGACAAAAAGAAGAGCTTCAAAAACAAGGAAAACAGTTTCTGTTAACATGATTAGAGTTTAGCCTGAAGTATATGTTAATTCGCTTCTTCATATGGTAATTAGACAGCACGCAATGGTTATTATACCACAAAATTGCCGCCATTAATCAAATAATATGAAAGATAGAAGTTATAAATTCTCTCATAAAGAGTAAATTCAGAGAATAATTGACCTGAACACGACTTTTAAGAGAAATCAGGAAATGAGATATGAAAGTCATTGAAACGCACAGCGAAGTAAATTCAGTAAACCACGACACAAACCCCCCTCACCGACGCTCCCGCCAATTCCCCCCCCCCCCACACACACACACACACACACACAGACACACACGCACACAGAGACACACACACCAGTTTCAGAGCACGCGCTATTCATTACGTAAATTTATGACCTGTGTGTGGTGTATAATATTAACAGATGGCAGCCCAGGTTGAGGTCGCGCTCGAAATCGCCTCTGATCAGACCGTCCCAGACAAGTGGGACCTTTGATCAGACCGTCCCAGACCGAAGTGACCTCTGATCAGACGAGAATGCGCTCGAAGATCATTAAGCGCTCGAAGTGCGTTCGAAGCCGCCTCTGATCAGGCGAGTTCCAGACCGAAGTGACCCCTGATCACACAAGTTCCAGTCCATTGTCCAGACGAGCTCCAGACCATTGTCCAGACTAAAGTGCGTCGGAAATAGTCTGGTCAGAGAATGATTTTAAACATGAACAAATCTCTCAATATCGTTATAATATATTCAATTCATCTATCATTTTATCAATCTTATATTCAGCTAACAAAAAACCAATCCTGAAACTATTGTTAATGAAAGTAAATTGAACAAAATGATAAAAAAAATTACTGAGTATGCCATTTTTTTATGCTTTTATCTGAAAAAATGAACTTAGAGAGCTCTGCATAAAAACGTCTTGATCTACTTTGATTCAAAATCTTTTCTTGAGGGGACCGGCAGTTGTTATCAGCTAGATCCCTTGGTTCTGATCAAACCCATCAAATTTTCAGATGAAGTTCCGATCAGAATGCTGTTTTATTGTTGTCGCTTACCCGAGACAACAAAAGGCAGTTAGAAAACAAAAAAAAAACTTGAAAAAAATGTCGCTCGAACTGGTCTCTGGTCAGACTAGTGTGCGCTCGAATCGGCCTCTGATCAGACTTGTGTGCAGTTGAAATTGCCTCTGATCAGACCGTCCCAGACCATAGTGACCTCTGATCAGACCGTCCCAGAACAAAGTGGCCTCTGATCTGGCAAGTTCCAGACCCTTGTCCAGACAAAAGTGCGCTCGAAGCCTTTTCCAGACCATGTAATTCGAGCGCAACGGGAACATGTGTCCGCTCGAAACTCGTCTGGTCAGGGGTCACTTCGGTCTGGCCACCTCGACCTGGGAGGGGGGATCTCTGGTACTTCTGCCGAATTCCGCTAACAAAAGCTTATTATCCAAGAAAACATTACCTTTCATAACGCAAAACTGAAAGTTGGGCCTTTTGCATTATAACCCCCGTGAAATTATAGCCCCCTTATGTCATAAATGCCATGATTGGGTGGGGAGGTCATAGGTTATCTGACCACTTAGCTTGGGGGAGGGGGCTAGGGAAAGAACGGAAAGTTGTAATGGTTCACAAATGACGACTAATTGCAATTTTTGATTTTTGATCTTTGCAAGATTTGATTTTTTTAAAAATTTATGATCACATCACCTTCAATGCTAAAGCATTATATCTGCTCAAATCATTCACTCGTGAAGTACTTTCAACTAAGTAAACGGATTTTTTTCCGATTGTGCCCCGACCCCCCCCCCACCACGAGCTTAGTGGATGCATATTATTTGCAACCCCCCTGCCGACGCAACTGCCGCATTTTTACATAATGATTTAGCACGTAATGGCACGTGCTCTATAACTAGGGTTGCATAACATCCTGGGGGGCATAACGTACTGGGCGGATCCGGATTTTTTCCGTTTGTGCCCCCCCCAGTGCGTTATGTTTGTGCCCCCCCCCCCCCGTTTGTGCCCCCCTCAGTCGGCCAAACGACTGAACCGATGGATGTGCTGAGAACAACCAAACGCGCAACATTGTTTGAAATAGATCTAAGCTCTTCGACCCGGGCAAAGGGACAGCAACCACTTGGTTTGATTTCCTCAAAAGTCGAAACCAATTAGCAGGTCTAGAGGTGTTGATGGTAAGAAGTTCGCCACCTCATTGTGTTTCAATTCGAGCAAAATATACAATTTTTTTCTGCTTTGCTACCTACAGAAGCAGCATTTGGGGAGAGACTACTCAGCATTGCACTACTGCAGTTCAATTTTGTTCTCAGATTAAGACCTAAACCTGCCTAAAGAATATTTGGGAATTTTAAGATGAAACAATTATCAGAGATTCTGTTGACATGATTAGAGTTTAGCCAGAAGTATATGTTAATTCGCTTCTTCAGATGGAAAATAGACAGCACGCAATGGCTATTAAACAACAAAATTGCCGCAATTAATCAAATATTATGAAAGATAGAAGTCATAAATTCTCTCACAAAGAGTAAATTAGGAGAATAATTGACCTGAACACGACTTTTAAGAGAAATCAGGAAATGAGATACGAAAGTCATTGAAACGCACAGCGAAGTAAATTCAGTAAACCACGACACAAACCCCCCTCACCGACGCTCCCACCAATCCCCCCCCACACACACACAGAGACACACACCAGTTTCAGAGCACGCGCTATTCATTACGTAAATTTATGGCCTGTGTGTGGTGTATAATAATAACAGATGGCAGGGGGGTTCTCTGGTACTTCTGCCGAAATCCACTAGCAAAAGCTTATTATCCAAGAAAACATTGCCTTTCAAGACGCAAAATTGAAAGTTGGGTCTTTTGCATAATAGCCCCCCATGAAATTATAGCCCCCTTATGTCATAAATACCATGATTGGGTGGGGAGGTCATAGGTTATCTGACCACTAAGCTTGGGGGAGGGGTACAGGGAAAGAACCGAAAGTTGTAATGGTTCCCCAATGACGACTAATTGCAATTTTTGATTTTTGGTCTTTGCAAGATTTGATTTTTGAAAAATTTATGATCACATCACCTTCAATGCTAAAGCTTTATATCTGCTCAAATCACTCACTCGTGAAGTACTTTCAACTAATTAAACGGATTTTTTTCCGGTTGTACCCAGACCCCCCCCCCCCCCCCACCACCACGAGCTTAGTGGAAGCATATTATTTGCAACCCCCCCCCCCCCGACGCAACTGCCCCAGTTTTACATAATGATTTAGCACGTAATGGCACGTGCTCCATAGCTGGGGTTGCATAACGTACTGGGGGGGGGGGGGTGGGTATAACGTACTGGGCGGATCCGGATTTTTTCCGTTTGTGCACCCCCAGTACGTTATGCACCCCCATTTACAGAGCACATGCCATTGCATAGTAAATTGTTGTGTAAAAATATAGGACGTGCGTCTGCGGGGTGCAAATAATATGCGCCAACTAAGCGGGGATGGGCACAAAAGTAAAAGACCTAAAGATCCAAATAAACTCCAATCCAAAGTGTTGCCAATGTAAAGAGACGTCAAGGTTTCAAATTGTTTTGAAGACAGAAATATTAGAGATTATAGTACAACAGGATCGAAAAGAGAGAGGACAAAATTATAAAGTTAAACCCAACTGTCAAAACTTATTTGGCGTGTGTTTTAAAAAAGCAGGATCACTCATCCTCCTCTCTCGACTACGTTTTGCATCCCCCGTAATAGGTCACATTGCTAATGGTGTCGAAAAGACGCACTAGCAGAAAATTTAATAATTAACGCTGTTTCGCTACAATTTTAAGCACCTCGAACCCAGACGGCCAATTTTTTCACAACCTTGAAAAGCCGCCAAATTATTGCAAAAAAATAGTCTTGAGAAGTCAGGTAAAAGCAAGTTTTTATTTTGGTTTAAAACAGAAAACTTAGAGGAGAAAGATTCATTCCTTACGAGAGGTAACATCCTCCGAATTGTCAGATGAAGTTGGAAATACTGGAACAAACCTAACGGGCGGCCAAACGACTGAACCGATGGATGCACTGAGAACGACCAAACGCGCAACATTGTTTGAAACATGTCTAAGCTCTTCGAACCGGGCAAAATGACAGCGACCACTTGGTTTGAATTCCTCAAATATCGAACCCAATTAGCAGGTCTAGAGGTGTTGATGTTAAGAAGTTCGCCACCTCATTTTGTTGCAATTTGAGAAAATAAAACATTTTTTTTTCGGCTTTGTTACATACATAAGCAACATTTGGGGGAGACGACTCATTATTGCACCACTGCAGTTCAATTTTGTACTCAGTTTAAAACCTAAACCTGCCTAAAGAATGTTCGGGAATTTTAAGATTTGCTAGCCATGGTGACAAAATGGCGTTAATTAATTTTATCTTTTCTAAGGAAGTTAAAGAATTTAGATGGATTTGTTATTCTTCTGAATTGAATGAGATGCACGAGTATGCATGCTGACTATCTAACATACAGTGAGCAAATATAATGCACGTAAACTTTTCGAGGCAGAAGTGCAGACTCATGAAAAGGATTTTCCTCACCCCAAGATTTCACAAAAGCGCCTCTCAATTTTGTAATAAGTTATTTCGAGTCGAAAAAAGGTTTTAGCGGAACTTTTGAGAAAACTTAAATTACAGAGAGATTATTTTTTAGAAATTTAGCTCGAGGTAAAATTGAGATGCAATGAAAGTCGAACTTATGTCTTACAACCAATTTTGTTCGAGGCCTAAGCCTGTGGACTTAGCTGCACACTATAAGATTTATTTCATCTTCTCTGGTGATCTGCTACCACCAGTCCGGGTTGCTACAGACATAATAATTTTTCGATCGTGAAGACAGTTTCGTCACTCCACGCTAGGTACCATGCAGTCAAGACAACCTTGGATATGCAAACGAGTAATCCGGCGCTTTTGTCTTCTAACGCGTTCAAGCACAAACTTGACTTCCTCATTTGATTTATGAATTTCGATTCACATTTTTTGTAAATAATTCGGGTTTCTGTATCTACCCCCTGTGCAACCTAGCATTTAGCTTTATGCTAATTTTTTCTTGAATAAGTGGTAAACATTAGTGAGCATTTAACTACAAACGCATTGAGAGCAACTAAATTTCTGAATTTGAAATATTAAAGAATTAAAGTATCAGGAAGTAGAATAACTTTTCTCTGAATTCAAATTTTCATAATCTTATAAATTAAATTTTTTAGGACTTTTGAAATGAGAGGCAGGATTCGTTGACAAAATTAAAGAAAAGTAGAGAAAAGACGGTCGAGATTGAAAAAAAGTGGAAGAGAAAAAATAAAATCAATTAGTTATAGTAAAAAAGACGAAGAAGGTGCAGCGCAAATTGATGTCTACAGAATAGTGTACAATAAAGAGCAAGCTTTATTGTCAATTTGAAATTCTAACGGAGAACTATAAAAACAAATGAGTTAAATCCAAGAGACGAGAGACGTTTATTTAGTTCTGTGCCTATAAAGTATATACAGAAAAACATTTATATGCCTAATACCTTTGTTATAGACAAGGCCCTCAAAAAGTAACAGTAAAAAAATTAAAAGTAGCCCTACAAAAATCATAAGCCCTACCACCAATACTCCAACGGCATTTGAAACTTTACTTACCGCAGGATCGGTGTGCGGTAGTCGCGCGGGGTTTGGTCCGAGCTCAAATCCGACTTCAAATGCAGTTTATCCGCATTAAAATTAATCTGTCGACAAATTTTCATGTCAATTCGACTGGGTTTTTTTTAAGAAAATAGTATTTCGGCATCAAGTGCTAATATCTCTTACCTGGTAATACCTTCATTTTCACTGCATTAAGCAACTCAAAAAACCCTTAATTTTGCCTGTATTTTTTTCAGGTGGTCAAAGTTCTTTAGTATATTTCTAAAATAAATCACTCATTTGGACTTTGGCTTGGTGCACAAATGCAATTTTGCGAAAAATTGAAATATCTTGGCAGCTCAATTTACTTTTATTTAGTAATTTTTTGTTTAAGATATATCACTTAACTCCTCGCAGTGGTTTCTTTTGAACAATACGCCTTTAATACAGAAAACTGAACTCAAATAGCTAACTGCACCTAAGTGACCTCACTTAACTCATCTAACTTACTCTCAGTATCAGTTAATGTCGACAGCCTGCGTCCTACAGTGAGCAAACAATTATAATCGAGAAAGCGAATTTTCGTTCAAACGCCGTTCAAATTCGCGCCACGAAACCACTCGTTTTTTTGCGCTCCATTTTCTTTTTCGGCGTGATCAAAGTCACTTCTTTATTATGACTTCAAAAATCCCAAAAATTTGTGAACAGATCATAAAAAGGCAACGCCCCAAATGCAACTCAAATTTTTTCAATTGTATTAATACTTTGAAAAGGTGTGGTACCCGACGATTTCAAGTTTCATTAATTTTAGTGATATTCCCATGCCGAAAAGTATATCGGAATTTACTGACGCACCCTAGATATTTGCATCAAAAAAATTTGAGATTCAGATTGCTTACCAAGATTTGATCGCGGTAGTTAGGTTCCGGGGTTTTTAAGGTTGCTATTACAATCTGAAAAGTGAATATTCTCGTCGGCATCATGTGAAAATCTTTCTCGGAACCTAATGCGTGTGAAGGGGTGTGTGCTTTGTAAGACCGTTTCGCAGAAACATTGCGTAATTTGGAGTCGAGTTACGAGTTTAGATAGTGATTCTGCCCTTGCGCCAAAATTTGAAGGGTTTTTGTTAACATTCCTAAGCAATTTATCCGAGATACAGCACAAAAAATAACAACAAAATAGCCGTTGAAGATCAGTACCAGAATTATTTAATTTTTTGAAACTGGATACCATCCACTAGATAACTAGATGACTTTGACTGGTGAAAGCTGCCGTTTTTAGGAGAACAAATCGCAATGATTGTGTTCTTTGAAGATTCTAGGTGATGATAATTTAATAATATTCAGTTGCAATTATAGTTTCCATCATCAAAGTTTGTCAAAAGAGATTTACAATGAAGTATATATTTAAAAAAATAATCCTATATTATTTACTGTTGAGGTTGAAAATGTTGTCAAAAATATATATTGTTCTGGAGTTTGTTGTCAAACATAACAAATAAGAACAACAACCTAGATTTTTATTTGACTCACAAATGAAGGACTTGAATGAAGCTTAACTTATACTCAAATTAAAAGCTAAAAGTAAAGCTTCATCCAAGCCCCTGATTAATTGAATGAGTAAATATCAAAGATATTACTCTCATCTGTTGAGTTTGACAAAAACTGCGAAACGAAATGTGCTTTTTGAAAAAATTTTCAATCTCAACGCTAATAATTTTTAGAATTTTGTAATATCTGGTTCATTCTATATTTCTTTTGATAACAGTATTTGGATAACTTGCAAAGGAAATTATAAAGGAAATCAAAAATTATGAAAATAACATCACATAGAATCCTTGAAGTGAACAATTATTTTCTTTTGTTTTCAAAAACCGCGGCTCTCAACAGTCATAGTCAAAGAAAGTTCTCTTTTTCAGTCAAAATAAACATAAACAACTACGATCGAATCAAAGTTGTCATTCAAAAATTATCTTAGTTTATCAAACCCCTAATTTCGAAACAAAACATTGTGAAAAACGATATTTTAATTTCCTAAACAAAACGTAGTAATGAATACAAAATTTGACTTATTAACCATTGATACTGCCAACTACTTACTTTGCTACCTTCTTCCAAAATTCTCGATATTTGAATAATTAAAAAATTAAATTTAATTTTCGATAAAAAATCGCGGTTTTTTCAAACACTTGTTAGTATGATACTTATTTCTTGGATTAAAAGGGTTATGAAAAATAAGTTTGCAATTTTCATATTTTCTTCTGTTTTGTCCCATTTCAAAATTCTCGTACTATTTTTTGGGAAACAATTTGCTTATCATTGAAAGGACTAAACAACGCTAGCTATATTTAAATTGAGATACTTAGAGAAAATATCTATCCTTAAAGTAAATTTCCTTCTTATGCAGACCAACATTTTGCTGGTTTTTCGCGTTTTAGCAAAATTTGCTGAAGTCATTGACAATGCGAATATCGCCGATCAAATTGCCGCTCCTCTCTCGTTAATTTAGCGACGTTAGCAAGGCGAACTAATTAGCGACTAATCGCCCCGAATCGCGTCCATGTAATTCGCACGGATTTATGCAATTCCCTTGAATTGCGAGTGCACGATCAAACAAATCCTTGGTAAAAAACAATTATTTAACTCATAAAAATCCCTCAGGAATTTTTAAAAACTTGAAACTGCAAAAAAGGCGAAACTTAATGATTTGATGCATGAGAAAAGGGATGCCATCGACATCAAACGTTGGAAACTGAGCGACGAGATCAAAGAATTAGAGTAAATTGTACATTTCGTTATATTGCACATACAAACACAATGCCAAATGCGGAATCTAACGACCTGTATAACAAAATTTGAGCGCGTCGGACATATTCGCACTCGCTTACTTTCCTGATCTTAATACATGTGTGCGGAAAACAGCGATATTGCTGAGTATATATAATTATGCGATTGTGTTTTTGCCAACGAAATGAAGTTGATCAAGTGAACGTTTTGAACCGAGCAAACTACAAAAGTCTCGTGAAACTCTAGCGAGTACAAATCGGTCTTTCCCATTATAGCCCCCCCTCCCCCGAGCTTAGTGATCAGATAACCTATAGCCCCGCCCCCCAATCGTGGTAAATATACCATAATGGGGGGCTATATTTTGATGGGGGCTATGATGGGAAAAACCCGTACAAATAAACCATTGAGTAATTGAAGCTGAACGAAAAGCAACAACAATTCTTTTTTATGAAAGCTTTTTTCGTCACCCAAGGTGTTTTCTGTTCTTGCGCATGTTTGATTCATAAAAATTAGTTCCATCTATACCAACAAACGTAACAATGCATTCTGAGGCAGAGAAATTATCTAAAGCAATCTATATGATTACTCATCTTATATAGGCGTGAACAAGCGCCAGGTGTTTAGTATTCTCATTTTTTTTAAACTGTAGTACTCGACAATTTAAAGCCGCAGCAGTTTTTAATGTTAAACGCTTTGTTTCAGACTTGATGCAAAACACAGAAGTACTAACCCTCCGCAAATAATGTGTTATAATATTTATGTTTATTTGCGGAGGGTTAGTACTTCTAAATATGCTTAGAGTTGGGAGCTATAATTCTGCCGGGGCTATAACGTGATAAACTGATAAACATGAAGAGGTTACGGGTGCTAGTTGGGATGTTAGATCGGAGAACTGAACAAAAATCCTGTGGTTTTAGCACCGGGTTAAAACTTTATTGATAATTATAAAGGTGGCGCTATAAGTTTTAACCCCTCGCCAAAACCACAGGATGTTTGTTCAGTTCTCCGTTCCACCATCCCAACTAGCACCAGTAACCTCTTCATGTTTATCAGTTTATCACGTTATAGCCCCGGCAGAATCAGTTTTATCAGTTTAGGCTTTCAAAGTACAGGAAGGGATGAGGCTTAAAAATACAAAATGTGATCCCTAAATTGCACAATTAGGAGGCTTGTGTGATCAAACTAGTAAGAGAGACCCAATGTGGGCTCTGTTTACATCCTTGCGGGTTCTATAGAGATTGCCATTTATATCAGAGCGCGAAGTAGATTCATTTGACTATTATTGAACTAACCGACTGGCAGCAAAACACTGAAGATAAACGTTAATAGTGCTTTCCAGTCAGTTAGCTAACTAACTGACTGGAAGGCACTAAAATAGAAAGTGGAAATAGGTAAAAAAAATTATAATAATGAAAATAGGTAAGTCTACTTAGCGACCAGTATTACTGTATATTTAAACATTAAGGAAATAAAGAGCCCTCATTTGGCCTGTCTTAACCAGCGTTTTTGCTATAAGTGTTTTTGCACGTTCAAACCATACGAAGTTAGCATTCAAAGTTTGTTGATAAAAATATACGTGGCCATAATAGGTAGTGAACGAATAAATAGCTTCACAGTAAACTAAGCCGGTGTTCTAAAAAAACAGTCTCCTTGACTTTAAAAACTACAGAAAAAAAGAACTTTTTCCCCCACTTGAATTACAATCGATTGAGTACATTTTACAACAAGAGTACCAAAAACCAAACTGAAGAATGGATGAAATCCAGAGGCGAATTCCACGTTTTAGTAAGCGCAGCCTTACAACTGAAGTATCTGTTTTTTGGCAGGAACAAATTTCCTTTCCATTGCTGTGGCCAGAATCGATATTTTTTGAAAAACGGTAACAGACACCAAAGGTTTAACACAACTCTCAACTTGGTTAACCCATCGTTTTTGGCGCAGTTTAGAACGAAATACTACCAATTTCACAAAAAAAAATAAAAAACTTTTCTCAAATATCTAGGAAAAATCCTAATTGCATATATAGTTTCGATTGGTTTCCAGATTATTATACACAAGACAGAAGTTTCTTCAGCACGTATGTAAAGGATTTTTTCCGCTAGTGCCCCCCCCCCCAGCTTAGTGGGCGCGTATTATTTGCACTCCCCAGACGCACGTGCCATATCTTTGCATGATGATTTATTATGTTATGGTACGTGCTCTATAACTGGGGGGGGGGCGCATAACGTACTGGAGGGCACAAACGGAAAATATCCTGTAAAAATCGAGAATGGTCAAAAAACTCAAAACAAAATAACACAGAAAACCATCCATTTGCTGTAGCAGTGCTACATACAATACAAACCTCAATCATTTTTAGTGCTATCTGGCGCAATCCTACTGTGCTATTTCTCTTGTCTATGTCGACATA
This sequence comes from Convolutriloba macropyga, assembly GCF_964194025.1. Classification (NCBI taxonomy): domain Eukaryota; kingdom Metazoa; phylum Xenacoelomorpha; order Acoela; family Convolutidae; genus Convolutriloba; species Convolutriloba macropyga. The sequence continues at coordinate 44,393,824 of NC_134482.1, read as the reverse complement.
GTGAATACGCCAATCACATTATGCCAGCTGGCACAAAGTATAAACCATCACTATAAAAATCAGTGAATTTGTACTAGAAGCACTTTTTCCATTTCTGCGAAGACACAATCCACTGTCTGGCGATTCAAGCCTAGCAGCAGAGGAGTAGCCGCCAACAACAACAACAACCTCAGCTGAGCGCGGCGGTTAATTGCTTAGCGATAGAGCTCGAGCATTAAGAGCTAATGCTTAGCTTATTCCCTCACATTAGTTGTACATACAATTATGCGCTATTTTAGATAGTGATGACTGTAACCAAGTACGTATTTTCAATTCAACATCTCACTATCCACGCATATTTTTACTCTAAAATCTGGTGCGACCGAGCAGCAAAAAATTCACTCCTTAAGAATGTGAGACTTTCTTTCTTTTGTTAACTGTTACCACTATTTTTTTCTTTTTGTCCTCGGAGGGGTGAATTTCTCGCATTGTTTTTTTTGTTACCAATTGTTGTTATTCTGATTTCGGACTGCGATGTTCAATTTAGTTGTCAGTTAGATTCGCTTATTTTTGAAAACGCCAAAGAGCGTTGCTTTTATTTGTTTGCCTATAATGGCTTTTCGTGAGGCAGATTTTGCCCACACATTGGTACCTGAAGAGTGAATTAATGCCGTAGCAGATGGGTCAACAAAACACAATAAATGGATGCAACGAAGCAATACAAGAAGGGAAAGAAATTCAGATCCACCAGAGAAGTCATGTTCACAAACTGAAAAAAAAACTTTTCATTTTTCTTAAAACTGGGGTGAGATGTAGCAGTGCTACATACAATACAAAACTCGATCATTTTTAGCACTATCTGACTCAATCCTGCTGTGCTATTTCTCTAGTCTATGTCGACATAGTGAATCAACCAATCACTTTATGCCAGCTGGCAGAAAGTATAAACCATCACTATGAAAAGTAGTGAATTTGTACTAGAAGCACCTTTCCAACTCTTCAAGGATACAATCCACTGGCTGGCGATTCAAGCCCAGCAGCAGAGGAAAAACCACCAAAAACAACAAGCTTAGCTGAGCGCGGCTGTTAAGTGCTTAGCGATAGAGTTCGAGCATTAAGAGCTAATGCATAGCTTATTCCCTCACATTAGTAATACATACCATTATAACCCCCCCCCCCCAGCTTAGTGGGCATGTAACCTGTTGCCCCCAATCATGGTGGGGGCTATAATTTCATGGGGGGCTATAATGGGAAAGACCCCATACAGCTATGCGCTATATTAGATAGTGATGGCTGTAATTAATTACGTATTTCCAATTCAACATTTCATTATCCACGCATATTTTTACTCTATTTACGACGATTAAGAGCCCAAATCACTTCTTAATATTTCAATTCGGTTTGGTGAGTCTGATCAACTTACTGATCTTGGGTATTATTGGAACCCGAACCTAGTCCAGGTCTAATCAAATACAAAGGCTTCAAAATGTTTTTCGGTCTTTGGTTTACGAAAAGTATAATTCGGTTGTTCACATATGACTTTTAATCCAGTTTTTATAGTAGGATATTCTTGTGTATACACCCCAGCCCTCGCAATGTTCGGATCCAAAACTGACAATCCCGTAGAGACAGGAAGCTTTCTTGCCCGAGAGTGGGTAAGCGGGTCCACCCGAATCTCCATTGCAGCTGTCTTTGTTGTAACCAACCAGACAAACCTTTATTGGGATTGTAACTGTTTCATTCTCTCTCAATTCAGACTTATTTAACATATTCAGTGTCCTCAACCATGGCAACCCCTCACCCCCCAGGTTATTGGGCATAAAATTTTTATTAGCCCCTCTAACCCAACTGGTACATAGTAACTACTAGATAGCATATTGGGAACATAAGTTTTCATTGGTGGGCATAACAGGGGGGGGGGGGGGGAGGCAGAATAGATTTATATTTACAATTTATTCGTAAATTCAAAAATGAATTTTTTAAATTTTTCGTGAAAACTCATTTCACTTTATAACTTGCGCATTTATAACTTGAATTACTCACGAGCAAGTTTGAAATGGCGGACATCTGGAGAGGTTTATAGTCACGAACATGAAAGTTGTTTTTACACAAATATAACCACTGTATGTTATTAATAATGGAAATTTTGTGGACATTACTGGCTGGAAAACCGGAGAAGGAACAAATGCCTCCCTGTTTAGTGCTAGATGACCCCACGTACGGTTGACAGTCTGTTTCTTTTAGCTGGACTTCAACCAGAGCGACGGGCGTTTTGGCGGCCCCTGGAACTATGGTTCCCATTCCACAAACTGCTATTGGTTTCCTGGGAATGGTTTCCTTTTTACCCCGTGATTTCGTAGTCACTAACCTCGTTTTGTATTATGAGTATACAAAACAAACGTAATATTAAACAACAAAAGTTCTCAATTCTGGGTCCTACCATTAGAGCCCCCCCCCCCCCCACCCCGAAATATAGATAAGCTTCTCATTTCCATTATTTGACAGTTTTGCACACCAAAATTACGTTTTTTTTGTTAAGTTATGCTGTATACCCCCTTTTTGTTGCAATTATAATAGGACGAGTCCTACCAACCCTACCCTATGAGCTACAATGAGGTTATTTGGTTCACGGGGGAAAAAGGTGTTGATTAATTCCTGCTGTAAGATTTACTGCACATAGGAATGACCATGCTTTGAGGAACGGACTTGGACAGTCGAATGATTGCGATGTCAGGGGTGTCTGAAGTGCCAGGGATGTATTGTTCATGAATTGTTACCTGTCCGGATGTCTGGTATTTACGACCTCCTGTGAAGTCACCGTAAATTACGTTCACAGATCTCATCCCTGAAATAGTTTCATATGAAAAAAAGCGGATGCACAACTAACGACAAGGTTCCCAGGTCCGTTGACCCTCCCCCCTTGTCCTTCTTAATGCATTTAAGACAGACCCCTTCCCCCAGCTCTGTGTGACCATATTTGGAACCCCCTTTCACTATGTAAAAGCACGTGTCTAATGTAACTGGGCATGGGGGGGGGGGGGGAGCACAAAGAGAAAGCTTGCAGGTGGTCGTGCAATTGGTAGCCTAAAAACTCAAACTGCCCATCATTTGAATGGGGGGGGGGTGTCACAAAACAGCAGGGTGGGGAAATTTGGGGGTCTTTCCCATCATAGCCCCCCCCCATGAAAATATAGCTACCCCCCCCCCCCCCCATTATGGTATATTTACCATGATTGGGGGGCTATAGGTTATCTGACCAATAAGCTGGGTGGGGGGGGGGGTTGTAATGGGAAAGACTCAAATTTGGGGAAACAAAAAAGACTCGTAACGAAAGATTCAGATCTTTGATGTCACATTACATCGCCAGAATAGCGGAGGGGTGGGGGGTGTGAAAACTCATTACTGTAATAAAATAGACATACCCCCAATAACTAAATATACCATACTGAGGTGGATACAAACTCAAGGACTATTAGGAAAATCTGGAAAGTCTCTACCAACCTTCAACACAATGTGCTGCTGTGACAACATGTGTTTTTGAAATGATAGATCCACCACAATTTCCAATATCGTTTATTGCCACATAGAAAGGCCTGTCTGGTGACCTGTAGCCATTGATTATGGCTGCGCGCTCACTTAGATTGAAAGAAGTTCTTCCCAAATCGACAAAAAGAAGAGCTTCAAAAACAAGGAAAACAGTTTTTGTTGACATGATTAGGGTTTAGCCAGAAGTATATGTTATTTCGCTTCTTGAGATGGTATATAAACAGAGCGAAATTGGTTTTATACCACAAAATTGCCGCAATTAAGGAGATTGTGGGAGGTTAGAAGTCATAACTTCTCTCACAAAGAGTAAATTCTGAGAATAATTGAAAAGTCTGAGCATGACTTTAAGCGAAGTCAGATATGAACGTCATTGAAACGCACTGCGAAGTAAACTCAGTAACCCGCGACACGAAACCTCTCCCACCTTAAAGATATTAAATATTGCGTAGGCTGGGGAGGGAAAAAAATCAGGTTATTCTGCCAAATTCCGCTATCCAAAACTTATTATCCAAGAAAACATTATCTTCCAAGACGCAAAAATTTGGTGTCTGGACAAAGTAGGTGTCTTTTCCCATTACAGATCCCCCTATCTGTAGGGGGGGGGGGGGGCGCAAACAAAAAAGATCCAAATGAACTCCGACCCAAATTGTTGTCATTGTAAAAACTCGTCATTGTTTAAAAATTGCTTTGAAGACAGAAAAAAATAGGGTTTAAAGAGCACAACAGGATCAAAAGGAGAGTCGGCAAAACTTATCAAGTTAAACGCAACTGATAAAAATTACTTGACGTGGGTTTTGAAAGCAGTAGGATCACCCCTCTCCCCCTCTCCAGAAGGTTATGCGCATCCCCTGTAATAGGTCACATTGTTAATGAGGTCGAAATACGCAAAAGAAGAAATGTTAACGATTAACAATTAACGCTAATTCGCTACAATTTTAAGCACCTCGAAACCCGACGGCCAAGTCATTTTTTCACAATCTTAAAATACCGCAACTTTATTGCAAAAAATAGTCTTTAGAAGTCAGCAAAAAGCAAGTATTTACTCTGGCTTAAAATGGAGGAAATTTAGAAGCGAAAGATTTCATTCGTTACGGGAAGTAACGCTGCAAAAGTTGGAACCAACTTAACGAGCGGACAAAGGAGTGAACCGATGGATGTGCTGAGACGACCGAACAAGCAACGTTATTTGAACCATATCTAAGGTCCTCGCTCCGGGCAGTGGGATAGCAACTACTTACATTGGACTCCTCAAAAATCGAAAAACAAATATCAGGTCTTAAGGTGTTGCTTGGATGGAGTTCGCCACCTAATTGATTTGCAAATCTAACAATTGAAACGAAATTGTTCCTCTGCTTCGTTACATACCGAAGAAACAAGACTACACAACATTGCACCACTGCAGTCCAAATTTCTACTCAGTTTAAAAAAACCTAAAAATTTAAGAAAATTTGCGATCTTTAAGACAAAACAGTTATTACAGTTCTATATTGCCACATTAGTTTACTGAATGGAACTAGGCAGTTTAATTGTAGTGATCTTCTCTCCATAAGCGATGATGAAAAAGTGACGTTAATCAGTTTCTTTCCAATTCAAAATTATGATTTATCAATTTTTTAAAAAGAAGAAAAAAGATTTTTGAGAGATTGCACGTAAACTGCACGTAAAATAAATTGCACGTAAACTTTTCGAGGCAGAAATGC
>NC_134482.1:44367899-44382899 GCF_964194025.1 Convolutriloba macropyga | reverse complement strand
ACACAGGGAATAAACATGATCTCACTAAACCCGGACACCCACTCGTCATACGATGACTCAGCGGACGAATACTCAGTTAACATGATGGAAACACCGGAAGACCCCACAGCACCCTCAAAACTACATATCCAATATGGTCAAAGTAAATTCTGGGTAATGGTCGACTCGGGAAGTTCCACTAGCATCGTTATGGAACAAATGGCGAAAGATATAGAGGCCAGAAATAGCAAAACGTGGTGGAGCAGAACAACAAATCCAATGAAACTAAAGAGCTACACCGACACCCCTATAGAAAACCTGAGAACCCTCTACTGCGACATTGAGTGCAACGCTGGACATCATGGTGGTCCCGAACAAACACCGAGCAGTTGTGGGAAGGGACCTGTTCAAACCCCTAGGAATATAACTAAAATAACACGACTCCCCAAAGTCCTCAGGTAAGAACGTCAACTCAATAGACACCCCTCAAACCCCCTCAGTCAAGGAAGAAGTAGCAATTAAATACAATAACCTAACAACCAGAACAGGACGATCCAGACATCATAAGGTAAAATCACCATTTATGTCAAAATACACCCCTGTAAATCAAAAAGGAAGACGCGTACCACTACACCTCGAAACACAAGTAGAAGAAGAACTAAAAATTTTCAGAACAACGGACATATAACCAAACTAGAAAAATGTAGCGACGAATTTTTCATGTCACCTATCGTAATCACAGTGAAGAAAGACAAATCATTAAAACTAGCAGTGGACTCAAAAACAATCAACATATCAATTCACAAAAACAAATATCAGATGCACAACATCGACTGCCTAATGGACAGCATTGCACAAACCATCACTCAATCGTCCGACGAAGGAGAAGTCCTATTCTCAAGAATAGACCTACGCTAACCATACAGCCAATTACCACTCGATGACGACACAGCAAAACAATGCAATTTCAACATCATAGGCGGTCAAGCCACAGGAACATACCTACGCTAGCAGAACATTGTCAACTTACCGATTTAGAAGATGAACTCCTAAGGGATATATTCACCGCAAACATGATAGATAAAGCGATACAAAAAGAACTGCTAAAAACAACCCTCATCCCAGAAAAGGCCCTCAAACTACCAGTGAATATCGAATTAGGCATCAGAAGCCAATTAGCCATCCAGGCAAGGCAACCATTGGATGCTTTGGCAACCCCATTTATTGGAAGAGTGGAACCAGTCATGGAAATCTTAAGCTCACGCTTCCGGGGATCTAGCAGACCACCGACAACACCGCGAGGTATGGGTAGAGGAAACGGCAGAGACATAAACAATAACAACAGAGCATCCACTCACAACTGCAGGAACTGTGGACAACTCTGGAATAGCAATCACCGAGCAAGGTGCCAAGCTATTGGCCAAACGTGCCGCCGACGCAACAAACAGAACCACTATGCGAAGGTTTGCAGATCCAACCTAAACAGAACCCAATCTGGAAGATCTGTGAACGAAATCGACAACCAGGGATTAGACCAACAAACACAGGGAATAAACATGATCTCACTAAACCCGGACACCCACTCTTCATACGATGACTCAGCGGACGAATACTCAGTTAACATGATGGAAACACCGGAAGACCCCACAACACTCTCAAAACTACATATCCAATATGGTCACAGTAAATTCTGGGTAATGGTCGACTCGGGAAGTTCCACTAGCATCGTCATGGAACAAATGGCGAAAGATATAGAGGCCAGAAATAGCAAAACGTGGTGGAGCAGAACAACAAATCCAATGAAACTAAAGAGCTACACCGACACCCCTATAGAAAACCTGGGAACCCTCTACTGCGACATTGAGTACAACGCTGGACATCATGGTGGTCCCGAACAAACACCGAGTGATTGTGGGAAGGGACCTGTTCAAACCCCTAGGAATATAACTAAAATAACACGACTCCCCAAAGTCCTCAGGTAAGAACGATAACTCAATAGACACCCCTCAAACCCCCTCAGTCAAGGAAGAAGTAGCAATTAAATACAATAACCTAACAACCAGAATAGGACGATCTATACATCATAAGGTAAAATCACAATTTAAGTCCAACTACACCCCTGTTCATCAAAAAAGAAGACGCGTACCACTACACCTCGAAAAACAAGTAGAAGAAGAACTAAAAATTTTCAGAACAACGGACATATAACCAAACTAGAAAAATGTAGCGACGAATTTTTTATATCACCTATCGTAATCACAGTGAAGAAAGACAAATCTATAAAATTAGCAGTGGACTCGAAAACAATCAACAAATCAATTCACAAAAACAAATATCAGATGCACAACATTGACTGCCTAATGGACAGCATCGCAGAAACCATCACACAATCGTCCGTTGAAGGAGAAGTCCTGTTCTCAACAATAGACCTACGCTACGCATACAGCCAATTACCACTCGATGACGACACAGCAAAACAATGCAATTTCAAAATCATAGGTGGTCAAGCCACAGGAACATATCGATTCAACACTGGATTTTACGGACTAACAGATATGCCGGCAGAATTCCAAAAAGCCATAGACAAGACTTTATACAACCTATCGAATACATTCAGTTTTCTGGACGATTTCATTATCGTTACAGAAGGGGGTTTACAAAACCATAAAGAAAAATTATTCAAATGCCTAGACAGACTAAATGAAGAAATAAACCTTAATAAATGCCACTTCGCAAAAAATAAGATAACGTGGCTAGGCTATGAAATAGACCAAAAGGTATTAAAACAATCGTCTCTCAATCGACACAGGCAATACTTAATCTGAAGCCACCCTCATGCAATAAACAACTCAAATCATTCTTAGGAAGCGTCCACCACCTAACGAAATTTATACCAAATCTAGCACCTCTATGTCGCGAATTAAGAAACTTATTACAAAAAGATACGACATACGTATGGACAAACATCACCAAACAAAGTTCGAAAACATAAAGAAATGCATACGCAATCTGACAGAAAACACACATGATGACACCAAAAGAAAGACCAGAGTTAAAACAGACGCATCAAGATCGGGCCTAGGGGCAGTCCTCGAACAGGAAGCTTGCCACGGATGGGAGACAATATACTACGCCTCAAGATTTTCAAATAAAGCAGAAGAAAAATAAAGTATAAACGAATTAGAATTATTAGGAGTTGTATGGGCGTTAGAACACTTTAAACACTATTGTTGAGGTCACCATTTCACAGTACAAACCGACCATAGGGCTCTTCTATCAATCCTTAAAGAACGATCAAGTAAAATCCACCAAAGCCGCCTAACCAGGTGGTTCGATAGATTAATCCCACTCAACTTAACTATAGAACACATAGCCGGAACAAAGTTGGGACTAGCAGATTACATGTCCCGAAATCCATCCGAACCTGCAAAACACCCGAGAACATATGACGAAAGTTTTACAGTAAAAGAGGCAGACCAAAGAAACTGAACAATAACAAAACACAGCACAACACAATAACGACGCATAACGATTCAAATGGCACTAAAACAAATACAATGGAATCCTCCAACGATTCCAACAATTCCCTATATTGCCAAACCAAACGACAGAGAGGCAGGCCCAGAAAAACTAACGCTGAATCGTCGAATTATTACACTCTAACAAAATACAATACCGACAAACGCGGTATGACTACAAACAACTCACCAAAGAATAGAAAATACAGCCTACGCAGCAGTCACAAGACATTCCAAACACAATTAAACACATTGAATAATGACGTCACTATCAATACGCAAGACACACAGCAAACGAATACACAAGCGCATTTGGCAATTAACACAGCTATACTCCAACAGCCTAATTCAAACAAACAACACAATTTAACAAATCAAATGGAGCACAAAACAAATAACCCAAATATTGCCACCGCTAAATCACCAGTGCAGAAAACATCCTTCTCAATGAGAAACTACCTAAGCCCTACCCCAAAAGCATCGCCTCCTACATCAAACGACCAACCATCAAAACAACTGGAGAGCATGTTCAATCAACAACTAATTGCAGCAATGATCAATAGAGCTACGGTGCTACGGGAGCTCAGAGACTGCATAATCAATGAGGACCAAGCTTGATGCAAAAACCTGAGCAAGCAGATAAACGCAAAATGGGGAAGCCTAAGCGTCAAGAATGGCTGCATACTGGTGCACATCAAATTAGCACTACTCAACATCCTGAAGGATTCTGTAATGGACGTCCTCCATGCAACGCATCCAGGAGCCTGGGGCATGACTGAACTAGGGCAGAGATTATGGTGGCCATTCATCAACCGAGACTTAATCAATAAATCCAAAACGTGTCGACCTGTACCGAATTTGGTAAGAATCGAAAAAGCTTAATACCAAATTCCGATTGCACACCTCTTCCGCCATGCTCTGAACGGAACGAAGAAATTCAATTAGATTTCGGCGGACCAATATTTGATGGACAAGGGAGGGAAGTTTACTTCTTAGCTTGCATTTACCGTTTCTCGAAATTCCCAACTCTGAAATTAGTCTCAAACGCAAATGGCCCAAATATAGAAAAGTTTTTAAACAAATACATAACCCAACACGGGATACCTAGAAATATTAGACTAGATCAAGCCAGATGCTTAAAAGGTAATAAAAGACAACAACTATGTAAACGATACAGCATTGAATTAATATATGCCCCAGCTAGCGCCGAGCGCCCCATAGGACTAGTAGAACGTCTAGTACAAACCGTCAAACGACGATTGGGCTGCATAAAGCACAACTCCAATCAGGAACCGTTCAATATTAAGAACGCCCTACAAAACATATCATTTGAACTACGCACATGCAGAAAGAAAAATTCAAAACTCTCCCCTTCCGAAGCCCACTATGGAAGAAAAGCGAACGCCGCACTAACAAACATAACATCTAAACCTAATATCAAAAACTTAAATTGGTCAAACACTTTAAAATGCTATTTAGATGACAACATCATAGGAGAAGAGGAGCTCATCAGTCAGGACAAATGATATGACGAGGATCTGGATAGTGATAGCATCGAATTAACGGAAGCTACAGGAGGCCAAAGATGACGAAGGTGAAGTACCCCGCATCATCAAACTCCCAGCCGCCAACTGCGAAGAACCATTAGCCAGAAACAGCCCTCGACTCCAGCGAGCCCGCAAAACTCTTGCCGCCTCGCAAAACAAAAGCTACCGCAAGGACTCTATGAGGCTATGCGGAGGGGGCAGCACTCGTCAAAAAAACTGACAGCAAAGTAACGATCAATGTACCAGGCCAGCAGGACACCGTCCTCAATAAATCTGGTGTCGCAAAATTCGGCACGCCAGAGCAACGCCACATTCCTCTCATTAATTTCACCGCCAGAAAGACCGTGCGCAATCGTCATGCAAATTTCATACAGAGCATGGAATCACACGTACAAGACATCAAAAACAAGATCGTCGGCCAACGAGCCATCCGCAAAAGAGCACCCCAAACGTCGGACTTAGACAAAATGCAAAAGCCAACCTCGCAAAGGTCAACCGCATCATAATCTCACCTAAAAGATGCTATCAGCCATCACCCAAGAAAGGATCTCCCAAAAAGAGAAAGCTCTCGACGGCATCATCACAAGAGTCAGCAGACGAACAGGGCGACGAACTCCAGGAGTCCGATACTAGCCAAGATTAAAAAAGCCGCACCCAAACAACACGGAAGCACATTACTAGTGGAAACGACTGGAGCAGCCACCCAACGCAGCGCACTAGACAAAAAAGAAGCCGAAATGGTACGGTGATCTCACAAAAATGTCATCCTCTGATGAATCGTTGGACAATGGACAAGCCCCAAAGGAATAAGCATCGCTTCCTATTCTCCACCCAGAACAACTCTTGCTGAAACCATGTCGCCGCCGCCCCACAGCGTAATACCTTTGACATCATCCAGCCAAATCCACCCGGCCGAAAACATTAGAATCGCTCCTCAAGACATCAGCGAAGACCGAACGCACGGAGATGTGCTTGCGATCTTCGAACAGGACCAATTGGAACGCTCCCTTCAGCCCCACAAATTCTAGTCAACAAATTTAAAAAACTCAAAAGCTCTGATCATAGTAAAACTCCTAGCTCAAACTTATAATGTTGCCCTCTCATATTACTTGAAAGTATCTGTAACCATTGATTGTAGTTACAAGAGTAACCACCAAAACTCTAGTGTTCACTTTCATAACCCACCACCAAGACATAACCATAGTTGTTACTAGTTCTCATCGCCCTAACGCGCCCACTACTTTACACTATTAACAACCTTTCAATTGTTACTAAAAGTTCATCAAATTGTATTCGTACTCAATCAACGCTAGCCTTTATGTTATTTTGAAATTATCTCTAGAGCGGGAAATGTGGTACCCCGTGGTATCCACTAACCACCTAACCTATCATTAGTGCAGTAAATTCATATTCAGTGAAATGCAGTACAATTGTAGCCTTCTGTTCTATGCACCTCTCAATCGTACCCCGATTGATTACCACAGTGACTGGTAGTTGTAACCTTGAACTCAACTATCACGTTGGCAGCGAATTGCCTAATCGCAGTCTGCCTTAACGTTAGTAATTAGCAGCTGTCACTGAACATCTTTTGAATCACCTTATACAGCATACTAGGCCTATCGAAAAGCGCAACACTTTCCGAGTACAACAATTATTATTATTATTATTATTATTATTATTTTTATTATTATTATTATTATTATTATTATTATTATTATTCTTATTATTATTAGTGTTATTATTATTATTATTATTATTATTATTATTATTATTATTATTCTTATTATTATTAGTGTTATCATTATTATTATTATTATTATTATTATTATTATTATATTATTATTATTATTATTATTATTATTATTATTGTTATTATTATTATTATTATTATTCTTATTATTATTAGTGTTATTATTATTATTATTATTATTATTATTATTATAATTATTATTATTATTATTATTATTATTATTATTATTATTATTATTATTATTAATATCCCGAGTTATTATTATTTATTGTTATCCCGAGTGGATTCCCTTTGTAGGATTATCTCTGTTGGACTATCGAATGTTGTTTGATCAACTCTTGTATCTGTTGTAATATTTTCTAACTCCGAATGGAGAGACTGGAATTCTGGTTCTTGGATTATTGAAGATCGTGATAGCTCCAGTTGGAATGGAGTTTATAATTGTTAGTGAGATCAATAGTTTGATTTGAAGAAGTGGATGAATCTAGGAAGATAATTTGCGGAGTTCTTGACATGGATTGTCCTTTTTCGTGTACAACAATTATTATTATTATTATTATTATTATTATTTTTATTATTATTATTATTATTATTATTATTATTCTTATTATTATTAGTGTTATTATTATTATTATTATTATTATTATTATTATTATTATTATTATTATTATTAATATCCCGAGTTATTATTATTTATTGTTATCCCGAGTGGATTCCCTTTGTAGGATTATCTCTGTTGGACTATCGAATGTTGTTTGATCAACTCTTGTATCTGTTGTAATATTTTCTAACTCCGAATGGAGAGACTGGAAGTCTGGTTCTTGGATTATTGAAGATCGTGATAGCTCCAGTTGGAATGGAGTTTATAATGTGAATCAAGAAATGATTGCTTTTAATAAGCTTTGTGGAACAACTATGATAGACTGTATTAATCTATGATGAATTTGAATCTATGAATCGCTTTGTGAAAAGAATTATCTTTAACACTTATTCGGCCACGATTCGACTGTTCGTTTTGACAGTTGTTTATCGTCTGCACTTAGCAGATGTGTTAACTTGAAACCACGTTATAATACCCGCCAAATCGCAGGCGTGAAAATGAGCAACTAACATAAACTCTTTTCGGAGACAACAGTATGTACAATGCATTTAATTATATATCATAAGTGTTTATAAATACGATACTAAATACTTTTAAGTCTTTGTTGCGTAGTAAGTTTTAGATGATGCGGCTACACCGGTATCACGTTCCCCCTCTGACAAAGAAATCCTGATCTAAGGAATTTCGTTTAATGCAGCGATGTCCTCCTCGTTGAGGTCTGAGATTGAGTCTGGGTTAGGCGAGGATGGAGGGGTTTTATAGATGAGTGAGCTTGCTGGGCTGGATATTTTCTCCACTTGGAGTTGTTCTGGAGTGGTCTCCTTTGTTGCTTCTTTGTTCTTGGTTTGCGTAGTGAACGTATTTGGTTTCATTTGAAGTTGTGAAGTTTTCTCCACTTGGAGTTGTTTGGTGTCGGCCTCCTGGGTGGATTCTGTTTTGTATTTTGTGCAATCGCTCGTGTTTTGTTCCGGTCGGCATTGATTACTTTCAGACGTATCCACTGTTCCGTGTGGCGTTGGGTCTGATAAGTTGTTAGTGAGATCAATAGTTTGATTTGAAGAAGTGGATGAATCTAGGAAGATAATTTGCGGATGTTCTTGACATGGATTGTCCTTTTTCGTGTACAACAATTATTATTATTATTATTATTATTATTATTATTATTATTTTTATTATTATTATTCTTACTATTATTAGTGTTTTTATTATTATTATTATTATTATTATTATTATTATTATAATAATAATAATTATTATTATTATTATTATTATTATTATTATTATTAATATCCCGAGTTATTATTATTTATTGTTATCCCGAGTGGATTCCCTTTGTAGGATTATCTCTGTTGGACTATCGAATGTTGTTTGATCAACTCTTGTATCTGTTGTAATATTTTCTAACTCCGAATGGAGAGACTGGAAGTCTGGTTCTTGGATTATTGAAGATCGTGATAGCTCCAGTTGGAATGGAGTTTATAATGTGAATCAAGGAATGATTGCTTTTAATAAGCTTTGTGAAACAACTATGATAGACTGTATTAATCTATGATGAATTTGAATCTATGAAACGCTTTGTGAAAAGAATTATCTTTAACACTTATTCGGCCACGATTCGACTGTTCGTTTTGACAGTTGTTTATCGTCTGCACTTAGCAGATGTGTTAACTTGAAACCACGTTATAATACCCGCCAAATCGCAGGCGTGAAAATGAGCAACTAACATAAACTCCTTTCGGAGACAACAGTATGTACAATGCATTTAATTATATATCATAAGTGTTTATAAATACGATACTAAATACTTTTATGTCTTTGTTGCGTAGTAAGTTTTAGATGATGCGGCTACACCGGTATCACATTCCCCCTCTGACAAAGAAATCCTGATCTAAGGGATTTCGTTTAATGCAGCGATGTCCTCCTCGTTGAGGTCTGAGATTGAGTCTGGGTTAGGCGAGGATGGAGGGGTTTTACAGATGAGTGAGCTTGCTCGGCTGGATATTTTCTCCACTTGGAGTTGTTCTGGAGTGGTCTCCTTTGTTGCTTCTTTGTTCTTGGTTTGAGTAGTGAACGTATTTGGTTTCATTTGAAGTTGTGAAGTTTTCTCCACTTAGAGTTGTTTGGTGTCGGCCTCCTGGGTGGATTCTGTTTTGTATTTTGTGCAATCGCTCGTGTTTTGTTCCGGTCGGCATTGATTACTTTCAGACGTATCCGTTGTTCCGTGTGGCGTTGGGTCTGATAAGTTGTTAGTGAGATCAATAGTTTGATTTGAAGAAGTGGATGAATCTAGGAAGATAATTTGCGGATGTTCTTGACATGGATTGTCCTTTTTCGTGTTTGGAATGATGTTGTCCTGTTTCTTTGCGTTGAATGCGTAATTTTTCTCGGTTGCTATGTCAATATTTTTTGTTGAGATCGCAAAAGTCATATCCGGTGTGTTTGTATTGGTATCGTTGATCGCTTCGCTGTCTAATGTTGTTGTTGCTATGATACTTTGCTTGTTTTGCGTTTTGGGGCTTAGTAAGCTCATTTCCATGAAGTCTTGTGCATCGTTGCTTGTTATTACTTCATAAGATTGTTCGTCGTGGGGGTCGGCTTCGACGTTGTAGATTTTTATTGACTTTGGTTGTGGGACAGGGGTGTTAAAGAATGACCTATTAGACATATCTGTGTCCGATAACGGTGGAGTGTTTCTCCGTATGGAGTTTGGTTCTTTGCTGCTTAGGATTGCAGCCTGTTTTGCACGTTCATTGAAATTGACTATTGGTGTGCTGTGTTTGGTCTTTGCTTTGCTGACTCCTTTTGGAGTTTTTGGGATTGTGGATTGTTGTTGTCTTTGATTCTTTGTTGCAATTTGTATAAGTTTATCTCTTGATCATATTGTTCTTGTGTTGCTATTCTTGGTTACTGTATGTTTCTTTTTGGTTTGCTTTGTATTGGCTTTGTTACTGGTTGACTTTTTTGAAGGTCCAGGTGTGTTAGTGGATTATTTGTTTCTTGTTTTTGTTGCTCCGGGTACTTCATTGATGTTGGCGGTTGAACTTGATGGTTCCGCTGAGTCCATGGTACTGTTGGTTGCTTCGCGTGTTCTTTTCGTCCCTAGTGGTTGGTTCGCAGCTTTTTGCTTTTTGGCTTCGTCTAAACAGAATTTACGTATTTTTTCTTGGTTTCTTTTATATTCCCTAACCGTTTTACATGCCACCATATGAATTAATCTTGGTTTTTCGGGTATTGGCTTAGTTTCGGTTGCTATTGCAAAATCGTTTTTTCGGATTACTGTGTTTTTCCGTAGCGGCGTATCTATTGTTATAGTATGTGGTGTGTAGTTAGTTATAGTTCCATCTGGGATTATGGTTCATTGTGGTGCTAAAGTATTTCTTGGTTCTTTAGTTTTTCTCGCTGTGGATTTACGCGTGACGTTTTTCTTATTATATATTATCTTAGTTGTTTTATCTCCAATGGAGAAGTGTATTTCTGAGGGAGATATCTTACTTGGGGAGCTTCTGCTTAGTGGTAAGTTTTCGGAATCGTCCGAGTCTATTTGCTGTGAGGCGGAGGTGGGGTTTTCGTCTTGTTTGTACTGTATGTCGAGTTCATCCTCAGACTTCCCATCTAGTCTCCACATCTCTTCTTGGGACAATACATCGTGTTTGAGGGTTCGCTTGTCTAAACAACGACTTTTTAGTTTATGATATGATAAATTTTTTATCGCTGGTTTTGTTAGCATGTTTGATAGTGCTGTATTTGGCTTTCTGCCGAAATGCGCTTCAGATGGAGTTATTTTTGTAGTTCTATTAGGTATAAGTCTGATGTTTTATATTGTATTTGCTAGGCGTGAGCTTAAAGTTTCTGAGCTCCAGTTGGGGTCAATATCGAGTACGGCTAAACGTCTTTTGATCGTTTGTATTAAGCGTTCGACCATTCCTGTTGCTCGGTGGTCTCCGGCTGGAGCGAGTATCAGTTTTATGTTTTTATTTTTACAGAATATGTCAAATTCTTTAGCCTTAAAGGCTTGTGCCTGATCACATCTTATAGATCTAGGGATTCCATGAAGTTTGCAATATTTTTCTAAGTAGTCTATCGCTGTTTCCGTGTCGCAGTTGTGGAATGTTTCCGCGTGCGGAAAACGTGATAGTCTGTCTACCGTTACTAGGATGTAATTGTTTTGTGTGCTATTTTTGTATGGAATTGGTCCTGCGAAATCCATTTGGATTTCTTCGTTAGGCTCATTTAGTTTGGGTAGATCTCCCAACTGGTTTTTTGGAATGATGGGTTTTAAGTTTTTACCTTTATCAATGCAGTGTCGGCAGGCTTTGGCTTTTGCCACAATTTCGGAGTGATTATGTGGCCACCATATTAATTTCGCTAATGCTAACACTCCCACTTGTCCTGGATGTTTGTGGTGAATTGTGTCTATAACAAGTTGTTTGAGTTTTTGGGGAATTACTAATCGATTATCATACAATAAACAATTTGTCTCGGTAACCGATAAGTCTCGTCTAATGCGGAAGTATAGCGGGTTTATTTTCTTGAGGTCGTCCCAATTTTGTGTTTTAACCAAGTCAATGATTGGTTTGAGTTCACGTTGTGAGGCTTCTGCAAGGAATTCTTCATTAAAGACTTTGTTAAAGTTTTCTCTATATAAAGGGGTTGGTAGGTCGTTATGAGCGTCGAATAAATTTTCGTGTTTCGACCGATCTAAAGGGTCAAGGCCTTTGCCTTTATTCGAATTGAACTCAGTTTGAGTGCTACAACTAGTAAATGTTTTTGAATTGCTTGGTTGCTCCATTTGGGGATTTGTTGTTTTGTTAGGGGCTCGAAATCTACGTTTAATAGGGATGTTGAAAGTATATTTGTTGGGATTACGTCTTGTAGTTATGCCGACAATGTTTTTGTTAATAAGTTTGAAAATAGAGTTTGGATTTGAAGAATGCGAGTTAATATGTGACTGATTTGTAAGCGTGTTAAGGCAAAAAGCGTTGTTTGTTTTGTTGCTTGTGTGTTTTGGATTAATTAGTTTTATGTCTGTGTTCTGATTGGTTGAACTAATTGCTCCCTTTGGAGAGAATGAATTGTTCGCTCCGTTTGGAGACAGTGAATTTCTTGTTATGAAAAATTTGAACTCTTCGATTGTGTTGATTACAAAATTTTTGTCTTCGTCAGTGGGTGGAATTGCTTCTCCTGTAGGATTTCTACTTAAGTAGTCGGCGAACCTCATGTTTTTCCGAGGAACGTGTTCGACTGTGAAATGCAATGGTAGTAAACGATCTACCCATCGTGTTAATCTACTTTGATAAGTTTTGTTTCCTCTATTTTCTTTAAGAGCTGAAAGTAGTGCTTGATGATCCGTTTGGAGTATGAATTCCGTACCATATAGGTGGTATTTAAAATGTTCCAACGACCAAACTACCGCTAGTAATTCTAATTCGTTTGTGCTATATCTTGATTCGAGGTTATTTAGAAATCGACTTGCGAATGCGATCGGTTTCCATATTTGACCGATTTTTTGTTCAAGGCAAGCACCTAGCCCTTTTTTGCTAGCATCGCATCACACTCTTGTTTGTTTCGATATATCGAAAAGTTTGTTTTCTGTTATTTGTTTTATTTGAGCTTTGATGTCATTGAATGCGATTGTGTGATTTTCTTTCCAATCAAGTTTATTTTGTGATTTTGTGTTTGCTTTTGATATCAAAGGCCTTAGTGGTTCGGATAATCTTGCCAAGTTTGGTATGAATTTTATCAGGTGGTGGATACACCCATGGAGGATCTTAATTGTTTAAGTGTTTTTGGGTTTTCAAGATTTATGATTGCGTCACATTTTTGTTTTGTTGGTGTTACTCCATTTGGAGTGACTACAAAACCTAGCCATGTTATTTGTTCTTTCGCAAACTCGCATTTTTGTAAATTAATTGCTAGATTTTCGTTATTTAGTCTTTGCATTATTTTGTCTAGTTCTTTTTCGTGATCTTCTAGTGTTCCTTTTGTGACTATGAGGATATCGTTTAGGTATGCGAATTTTGTTTTTATGTCATGTAGTGTTTTGTCTATTGTTTTTTGAAAGGTGGCTGGCATATCGGTTAGGCCATAGAATCCGTTGATGAATCTATATGTGCCTGTGGCTTTTCCACCTATTATGTTGAAGTTACAGTGTTTTTTGATGTTTTCATCTAATGGGATTTGACTGTATGCATATTTTAGGTCAATTTTTGAGAATAGATACTGACATGGTTTGTTTTTTGTTTCTGAAATGAATACTGCTACCGAATCCATAAGGTGGTCGATGCTTTGCATTTGATATTTGTTCTTATGTATGGCATCGTTTAGCTTGTTGGAGTCGAGAGCTATTTTTACTGATTTGTCTTTCTTTACGGTTATCGCCACTGGACTTTTGAATAGTTCGTCTGAACATTTGTCTAGTTTAATAATTTGTTTTTCGTCGATAAGTTTTTGGAGTTCTTGTTCTTTGTCGAGCAGATGGTGTGGAACTCTTCTTCCTTTGTGTTGGGACGGTGTATATTGAGATTTAAATATCGATTTTGCGATGTCGTTTTTTGATCGTCCCAATCTTGTACAAAGGTGTGGGTATTTATGAAATATCCACTTTATAATGTTTTTCTCCGTTTGGATATTTGTATTTATATTAATTGTCTTACCAGGTTTTTTGTGTGCGCTGAGTGTAATCCCCAGTTTGGTGAGGATATCTCTCCCCATTATGTTGTTCGTTCTATTCTCCACTATGAAAACTCTGCAGTCTTTAGCTGTTCATGATCCTGAATTTAGATCGAGTGAGAGTATTCCTTTTATTTCTATATTGTTGTTTGTAAAACTTTTGTAGACTGTGTTTTCTGTATATTCTGATATTTTTGCAGTCGGGATCACCTTTTGGAGTTTTGTTGCTATGTCGATGTTCATGAATGACCGTGGTGAGCCTTTATCTGCTAGCCACTGTACTTTGTTTTGGGATGTAGATGTTTCTACCCAAAATTCTCCGTATGGGTCTTTGTTGATTTCATCATTTTTCTTTTGTACGAATTCCATTGGTTGTATTATGTTAATATTCGCCCGGTCTTCGTGGAGTTCTTTTATGTACAGGGACGCCTCTGCGTCTACGCTTTCCTCCGTGTGGTCGCTTTCTTCCGATCCTTGCTTAATGTGTTTTACTCTTCTCGTTTGTTGTTGCTTAACTTGTGGAATTGTGTTGTTCGTTGGTCCGCGTGGTGGTCGTCTTTCTGGCATTTTGGCCGTACACAATGAGGTGTAGTGCCCTAATTTTTTGCAAATTTTGCATTGAATTTGCTTTGCGGGGCATGTTTGGAGGTGGGCCATTGAAAATGTGTTTCCACATTTCCAGCATGCTGATGATTTTTGTTGACCATATGATGTTTGTGGTCTTGTTTGTTGAGTGTAGGCCATTTGTGGTCTTATCTTGTTTTGGCGAACGTAAGAAACTGTGTTCCAACTTGTATTTGCCTTTAAAATTTCTTGTTGATTAGCCTGGCCTCCTTCTCTATTTATTGCATAGTTTAGTGCCTGTTGTGGCGTTCTTACTTCTGAGAGTAGCTCCATTTGAATGTTGGAGCTTCTCATGTTTGATATAAATATATC